>NC_063206.1:25104095-25294095 GCF_017589495.1 Alosa alosa | reverse complement strand
ACTCCAGGCCTCTACAGGCATTCCAAACCAGTGCCAGTACCACAGCCCCCTCTGGGCTACTCAATGTTACTGACTGATGGTCCTCATTTCCTTCCTCTGATGGTCCTCTGCTCTGACATTTGGACACACCTGATTCATCCTGCTAGGTATGGCAGATGCACTGTATAAACAGATGTTTATATACTGTAGAACAACAGGCTCTCTGCTGCTGCCTTAATTAGTGGTGAAGTGATTGTTTGCAGTTTCCCAGTAATGCTGTATACTGTATATTTTTGCTCATACTTATGCATATAACTCACTCACTCATCCATTTCACATCTTTCAACTTGATAGAGTATGTGGCGATCATGAGAGAGACAAAAAAAGATGTGTTTATGTGATGGTGGTGAACAAAGAGTGTGTGTGATGAGGAACAGATTCACACAATTAACTCAACATGCTCACTGGCAACTTTCTGGCTGGCAGCAGGTTTGCTGTGAGTGACTTGTGATATCTTCAAGTTTTCACACTCCTCACTTCCTCGCCCACTTCTGTGTGCTCCTGCCTGCCTATTATCTCAGCGACTTCCTTGAGAAGAGGGCATTGTTCGCTCCACTCGAAAGATCACCATGGATACAGAATACCCAGGATCCTTTGTGTGGGCGTAAAGGGGTAAAGGGTCTTTAAAAACACGCTAAACACACATATTGGCTTTACCAAAGCAACACTAGGGGGACACACGCACTCAGTCCAGATTGTGTAGATGTTGTGTATTTTTGTGTATTTTTGTGTATTTTTCTTTTTCCTGTTCCTCTCCACTCTCATTTTAATAAAAACAACAAAGCCAAGTTCACATTTACAGAGTGAAATTACAAGAGTCTGGGAACATAATGAGGCCTATTAGATTTAAATACCATTGCGAGCTCTTCTACAAACACCTTTAACAGTCAAGAAAGATAATCTGGACTTGGAAGGCAGAGTTATCTGCATAAGTGGTGAATTCTGATAGCTTCTCAAAACAGAGCCTGCTTGCGCAACACAGCTTTTTGGTCCGAGCACAGCCCAAGTCCCACTCCCTCACAGTTTCTCAGCCACAGGAACCTGCTCTCTGCCGTAACAATACACATTATTCAGGCACCCGCGAGGACACATCTGGTCAGATCATTCAGACGCCCACTCCCCTCTCTTGCATTCCCCCTCACTGACAGCATAGCGCTGGTGGTGGTGCTGGTGGTGAATAGTGACCTTTTTCAACAGCACAACTCAAGGGGCGCTTCCTCGCTCACCTCACACAGGCCAAGAAGGGGCTCCACTCCACTCAAACATTTCACAGTTTATTTTTTTATGCTGGTGCATTTTCCCTGCTGGTGAATTTGCACTATGAATTTTCAATACCGATTAACGCCCACAAGAGTGCTTTCGCTCTTTCAGTGGTGCTGCAAATATCAGTCTGTATAATTGCTACACACACACACACACACAAACCTATATAAAAGCACATACACACCATGCACAAAACATACCATCCTGCCCACACACACCTACGCGAGCACCCAGCTCTGACCATCAAAGCAACAGATAACCCCTTTCAACACCATTGTGAGTGTGTGCCTAATCCAATGCCTGCTATACATGCCTTAGGAGGAATCTGGCTCAGAACAACTTGCCTTCACATCAAGTGAGACTTCCTCATGTTGTTTCTGTATGTGTGTGTGTGTGTGTGTGTGTGTGTACACACACATTTCTTTTACTCCATGTTGAAGTGCCGGCACCGTCGACTCACTGGATTCCTCTCGGTCTGTGTAATGCATTCACTCTAGTTGCCAAGCAACACAAACAGCATTACCCAGCTTGACTGAAACCTCTGTGACATTTTCGACATTCTTTTATTTGACTGATTTCTTAACTCAAAGGCATGACCAGTTCCTTTACTTGCCAATGGCCTACATGGCATGGCATTGCACAACGCGTGTCACAGTAGAAACTTGGGTCAGCTCTTTGGCCGTGTGTGCCAATTATGGTTCCGTCCAATCAACTCACCCCCTTTGGGCCAGTTCTATTTCAGCAAAGGGAGGCGAGGGACCGACCACATAACAAAACAAACATTAGAAAGTGATGTCTTCACAGGGTCCAGCACTTGGCTATAGCTGAATCCTTACAAACGCACTAGGACTTGTTCCATTTTAGAGTAGTCTGTGTGTCCTTGTTGGGCCATGCTAAGAACAATACCGGGCTTAAATGTTAGCTTGTTTCCTCTGACAAGTATCAAATATCTCTCACTGTTAATTAGTATACAGGTAGTACTTATTTCTCATCCAGAAATCATGGCCAACAAGTGACAGTTCCACCAATGTTGCAAGAGTTGCCTGCAGCTCCCTCTAGTGAGCAGGGAGACCCAGTGCCAGCCATCACTCACGAGAAAGCTTCCCAGCTACTGGCCAACACTCCAGCGCCACGGTCTGTTTATAGCGATATCCAAGAATCTGACTCCTGATGAATTATGTGCTTGCTATAAACTGTATGAGATTTTAAAAAGTCCCAAGCGCACAAGAGTGCACACAAAGTCAGGCCTCTTCTCTGCTGACGTGATACAAACAAGTGACACACTGAACAGCCAACCCTTGACTTATTTTAAACATGTAGCCAATCTGCACCGCCAATAAGTGCAAGTGACAGTTTCAAGAGTGAAGCGAAGAAACCACAAAAAAACTACACAGTTCTGCTCCAACTCTAACTAAGAGCTCAGTCTGTCTTAGGGACGAGAGTTAATTTTGTAAATTGGAAGGCGGAGAGAGCATTCCTGGATTGAAGTGGCATGTTTTTAGCTTCCCTCCCCTTTGATCTAGTTAAGCAGCTGATTCGATTAATATCTCAAAAATCCCCCTGCTGTTATAAAGCACTGGTTGAAAATAAATGGTCACAATTAAAATCTCCACATATTACACACACCCACACACACACACACACCACACACACACACACAGTCCAAACCAGGCACTGGAGACACTCCTCATTACAATAGATTTCCCAGCAAGCACTTGTCTGGGGCCACTGTCTGCGTGAGGAAGAGGAATTCTGAGTTGGCATTCGTCTAGCGTGCCGTAGCGTCTGGACCAGGGCCTGCGACTGGAGCGCTCTGGAACCGACAAGTGCAACTCAATGGGCGATTATTCACTTTCCACAGTGAAGATGGAAGCTGGCCTCCAGGCTCCTGATAACAGCGGCCCCTTTGTGGCCCGGCTGGGATGAGACTAACCAGAGAGCTGGCCTGGAGCGGAGTCAGCAATTTTCTCTCTGGGCTTGATAAACTCCTCAGAGATGCCCCGACGTCGGTCAAGCCCCGAGGTCAAGTGACTGCCCCAACGAAAGCAGAAGAAAGGACCAAGGGAGAGATAGCGAGCAAACAGTGGCTGATGATCACACAGGCACGCACACGCCTGGTTTCCTTTGCGGAACCTCGCTCCATCTTAAGGTGAAATCATGCTCTCACACACACACACACACACACACACACGGCTCAAAAACTCTTGTGTCACCATGAATCACAAGAGTTTAGTTGCCGCAGAGCAGCCCTATGACATTACAGCTGCTGAGTTCTCCACACATCACTGACTCAAACGCAGACGGGGGAACGTGCCTGTGTGCACAAGAAAAAGCACAAGGCATTCCTTCGAAGGCCGAGCAAGAGATTTAATTTGGCTCTGGTGGAAAGAGTGACCACATTCCCAGGCCTGGAAGAGAGCAGACCAGAGCCACTGGGTGCTGGAGCAGATGTTCACACATGGAGAGAGAGAGAGAGAGGAGAGGGCAGAGGAGACCCCCCCCACACAAAGCACAAAGCTCCCTGGTGGTTGGGAAGAGGAGAGCGCCACCCTTCAACAACTCATTAGTGTTTTATAACAGGTACACACAGCGACACACGGCGTGACACCACACAAAGGTCAGTGGCTGGCATCACATGGGCGATGGACGGCCATTGAGGCAATCTTGGTCTCATGGGATGGCTGACCAGTGACCACACCTAGAGAGATCGCCACGGCAACACGCCTGGCCACATCCTGATACCCTTGCAAGGTCCCATAAAGGAAACAGGGCTGGTGTGTACGTGTGTATGTGTGTAGTGTGTGTAGTGTGTGTGTGTAGTGTGTGGGAGTGGAAGTGAAGACTCTAAGCCAACAACCAAACATGTTTGCAGCATATGTGCCTTGAGTTACTATGTGTAGCGCTGACTTAAATGAATACCTTGGCTAACGCAGTACGTGCTGTTCTTTTTTTCGATTTGGAGGAGAGGCCAAAACGAGGAAAACATAGAGGGGAATCAGACATGGAGGCACATTAGCAAATATGAGCTACCAGATATGTAATGTAATGTGCATGAAGATATTACCAGTCTGATGCATATTCATGTAGTATTTCCAGATAAAAAAAATCCTAAAAGCAAATGGCAGTGGAACTAAATGCATACATTTTGTCAATCTCTTTAACATTATTTCAACAAGTCTGTCGCCAATAGGATGGATCAATGAAGCCAAAATTGGCCCTATTAGCAAAATTGCGAGGCAAGTGCTTTTTGGGAGCCAGGGCATGCATAGTATGCAACACACATTCAGCAAGTTCCACCAAGATGGAACCCAATAGTTTAAGGAAAAAGGAAATCCAAGGCACTCAAAGCAAAAACAAAAAAAAGTATAAAAAGCCTTTATTTTAATGGCTATTTCATGTCTGAAAACTTTAAAAACAAGAGAGCTGAATGGGACAACCCACACATAGCGGTACAAGCAGCCTTCTTCAGGGTGTGGTCCTCAGCAAACCATTTCCCCTTTTCCCCCCTATTGCCCATTCATTTGCTGCTTCCAGGGGCTTCACTTTTGACTGAGCGTTCGCAGCCCATATGTTTTCAGTCACTGGGATGGACACAAGTGTTTTAAGTGTTTTAAGAAGGCACTCCTCGAGTCCTCAAGGTGATGGGGCCGTCTTGGGCGGCTGATGAGTAAAGCCTCTTTCTGACCTCCTACCGCTCTCCTTGCAGGGGCACACAGTAGGCTTTGTTCCCCGCTGGAGATGACGCCCGATTGCATCAGCTTACCGAGCCGAGCCGAGCCGCACTGCGCTGCTCTGGCCATATGGCAGGGAAGAGTCTTAAACCATCTCACTTTCCCTTGTAAACACACCAGTGCTGCTTATTAAAGCAGGCCTGGAAGAGTCCACTTTGGATGGCTGGGCGAAAGGAGGTGGAGGTCCCTGAGCTTTTAGTCAAATGGTTTGTCCTCGCCACCAGAGACTTGGAAACACCACTTCCTTTGGCTTTCAAATAGGTTCCTTTCATTGTCAGTCTGGTGCCTGTAAAGCAGTGAGGCTCTTGGCCGTGGCCCTGAGGTAAGTGGGTTCACCCACTGCAAACTGCATCTGAGATTCATTCGCCTCCACATACGCATCTGAGAAACGTCTGGGGTGCAGGTGGGTGGACAATGTTAACGTCTATGGATTTCAAGGGTCTATACCACCTCACTATGCTTTTACCCACTCACTTACTAAGCATTTTCCCAGCGAGTGTATGTGTGTGTATGGTGTGTGTGTGTGTGTGTGTGTGTGTGTGTGTGTGTGTGTGTGTGTGTGTGTGTGTGTGTGTGTGTGTGTGTGTCATTCTTCTTGGAGGGGTGTAGTTAAGAGACGAGGGGTGTAGTTAACAGAAGAGAATGTTATGGGGTGGTGAACTCACTGTAAATGAGAATAACCGGACAATTACACAATAGATCTCACCTGACTGCAGGGATCAGCCTTCTGTCATTTTAATGAGCACAGCCTACTGTACCAATTAGACGCCTGAGCAAAACAAAAAAGCTCTGGCCACACTCAGATGAAACAGTGTTTTACAGTCACGTTACCATATGCCGTATTGTGCAACAGAGCGCTCTCTGACAACCTAAATAAACCTTCCAAATTAAAATTAAATCTTTAAAGTAGCGGAGACAAACACTAGGCGCATCTGAATTCAGGGCACACACATGGGTTCTTATAGTTTGACAGTCGGGAAAACAAAGAAATTAGAGAATTAAAGAAACATCCTGCCCCTGTCTGCCGCAAGGATCTGAAGCCTTCCCAAGTCAAACAGTTTAATATCCGGTCGTCCAAACATTGAAGCAAAGTTAGAGGTCCTACATGTCTTGTATTTACATAACTGTGAAGAGCTCAGTCACACACACACACACACTGACACACACACACAACACACACACACACGAGTGTCCTAAGCAGAACCCAGCTCTATGTGCACAGCTGAGGGGTCAGAGACAAGATGTCGCACGGCGGCCAGGCCTGGGAGGGGGGACTGTCACACAGCAGGGTTGGTCAGCAGGATGTGTCTACCATTTAGGCCCTGGTGTCTGAGCACAAGACGCAGAGAGAGAGAGAGAGCGCAAGAGAGGGAGAGGGGAGAGAGAGCGAGTGTGAGAGAGAGCGAGAGAGAATGAGAGAGGCTGAGCTTCTCTGAGGTCTGGATGCCATTACACTCCATTCTCCCCTCCAGAGTGTAGGCCTGCACACACACACACACCCCACCACTTGCTCACTCACTCACCCACTCACTCGCTCACTCCCACTGATTTCCTGTGCTTACGCAACACACCCAGCCCCCATTGCCAAACTAAAAATCCCCTCCTGCACCACACCCCTCCCAGTCCAAAAAACATCCTCTAAACATCCTCTCTTTCTCTCCATCTCCAGGAGCCGCCTTTAGGAGCCTCGTGGGCTCCACTGGGGAGACAGTCGAGAAGACAGGAGGAGTGGGAGGGAAAGAGAGGGAGATTATCCACAAGACAAGGCTGCAGAGGAGAGGAGAGAGATAGAGAGAGAGGAGAGAAACGAGGAGAGAGGAAGAGAGGAGAGGAGAGGAGAGGAAAGGAGAGAGAGAGAGAGAGAGAGGTGAGCTAGAGAAGATAAAATAAATGAGGGAGGAGAGGAAAAGAGAGAAGTGGAAGGAGAGGAGAGAAGAAAAAGACAGGAAAGGAGGAGATAGGAGAGAAGAGGAAATGAGACAGCAAGAGAGAGAGAGAGAGAGAGAGAGAGAAACTGAAAGCTTGCACTCTCTCACTACCATGCAGGTTTATGAGTGACATCACTCAGTACTGTATGCGGCTGAGGGCAAAGTCATTATCGGCTAATGTTCTCAGGCCGCTGAGCGGGCAGCACGACAGCTGCAGGACGATGGGCAGCACGACAGCTGCAGGACGATGGGCAGGGGAGATGACGGCGCGGAGTTGGGACGAGGACACAAGAAGGGCACGTAAACAAACCAGAGGAGATCCTATATCTGTCACCACCACCTCACACACACCCTTTTACGGGGCGCCTGTTCACACCCTCACAGACCACACACACACAGGGCACAGCACACGCTGGACATCAAAGCGGTCATCCCCTTATCGTTCACCATCTTCCCCTCATCGGGGATGCTACTGGCCGCCCGAACAGACGGTTCACGGGGAGCCGGCAGGCATCAGGGCCATCTCTTCTCTTGGCACGCTGTGGTCCACTGGACGCTGGCCATCGCGGTGACACGCTCGGCATGATATTAACGTTCGCTTTTGGGAACGAGTGAACGTGCCGAGATGAAAGCCAGTGACTGGATGGAGGTTTCAGCGGAGCTAACCAGGCATTAAAGCGGGCCATCCGCGAGCTCATCCCACTGGCTTTGGTCCTGCTCGTGAGACTCACTGACCGAACAGCTGGGCATTTTTCATGCCCACACTCAGAGTCAGCAAATGAGGGACATTTCACAGGAGACGAGAGGATAAAGGATTTAAGGCCATTTTACCAGATTTGCGTGACCAACCGGTTAAAAATATGTGTATTGACAGTGTGATGCGTGACATTTATTAACATTCATGTCCTGCATATAAAGAGACAGAGCCAGTTGATCTGTCACAAAGGTTACCTCTCCAGATATGATTAGTAGTGTTCAAGATCAAGAACTAAACCAACTTGAACAGATGTTCGATCTGTTTTTTTGAGATGCAGATTCCCATAAAATACTCATGTAACGTTACTGGCCTTTAAAAAGTCTTCCTAATGAACCATAGACTTCACATGCTTCACACAGATGGCAAGTTCAGCTGTCCAGACGTGTAGTGTCCACAAATAGCACAGATTTCATAGGGTTTTGTATAACCACAATAACGATTAAGAGGCTTCGTTTTGAAGCCAAAGCGAAAAACAAGCAAACTCAATAAAAAAACACAACACAAGCAGGCTTTAATAAGACATCACCGAGACAAAAACAGCTTTCCATGTCCAAACAATGGGGATAAATGCCCTGTGTTGAACGTGTCTGTTCACAGAAACTCAGGCCATAGGGACTTCAATCAATCACCCGTATAAAAAGAGTCATGGACAATAACAAGAGATAAGTCCCATTAATTCCTAACAATCCACAACCGGTCCATGGAGAGACCCCAAACAAACCCCAAGCAACGGCTGGCGTGCGAGGGTATCGTCACTTAAAATGACTTTGAGATCACCACTGTTTGAATGACACAGTGCCAGAACCCACAGGAAGTTTACATAAGCCTGTGGATCTCAGTATACAACGGCAGATAGCATGAGGTCACGCAGGAAAGGCAAGCCAATGAAATCACATTAAAAGTCAATACTGAAAGACAACGTTCATCCCAAGCTGCAGGCCAACTCCAATCCTCTGGCTCGTGCTTTTTTGGCAGGGCAAATGTGCAGTATTATTCAACACCACAACCCCCATTAACAAACTTGATCTGATTGAAGAAGTTACCATTCAGTCATAAACATATCCTCTGTGCAGCATCGTATTTAACACCACAACCCCCATTTGGTAAGTTAACCAACTTGATCTGATTGAAGAAGTTGCCATTCAGTCATATAAACATATCCCCTGTGCTGCATCGTTTGGGAATGCACAAGAACTGCTTAAGTAGTGAGTGAGTGAATGAGTGAGTTTGCCCGGAGTCTGACCTTGCGCGAGAAGTCCACGGTATTAATGGAACAGTCACGCCATATCTTTGAGGACATTATCTTGTTTGCCTCCATTTTCTCGGGTCTTTGAAGATCATCTCAGAAATGACCATGGCAGAAGGTACAGCCCATTCCTCGCTGGATTTAGAGTGGGTTATTATTATCGGTTCACTGGGAAGAGCTGGAGAAACAACAACTCGTGATTGATTAGCCTACATGTTTGTGTGGGTATTCACAAAGCGGGGCATTAACAAACATCAATGCTAGCTAGCATTTCACCACCACACCCCTCTGCAATCGAAACTGTACAGGAGAAATCCTAACTCTCTCACACAACCACCACACCCACTGGCCCTCCAAAAGGACCATCCTAGGCTAATACCAGCTTAATGCTCCCATTTGCCCAAAAACAACTGTCGGCTGTCAACTCAACTACAAAACTGACAGTATGTCACCACTAGAGGTGAGGGGTAAGTGTACAGTGTACTTTTGTGATGGTTTTTGACATTTTATATACCATGGTGGTGCCAAGTATAGTGATATCTTTTCATTATGATTCTAAGTTCATACAGGTACAGATCTCTATTCTGAGAACATTCCTTCTAAAGATCATACAATAGCACAAGATTCCTCTCCACAGTACCACTGTGGAAATTGAAACAACAAAATAATCTGTCCAGTTAAGAACAAATAAGTTAAATAGTAAGATAATATAGGACTATGAATAAATAAATGCATTTCGGAGAATGCAATGACAAATCACAATCTAATCAGGTACCATTTTCCCACCCCTGTAAACCAGAATCTTCTGCAGTGAGTTTTCGCATGTTTAAGCAAATCCAAGGTTGCATAGATCCATTTGACATCATCCGTGTCCTGATGAAGCACAATGCTGTGGGCTTGCAGACTAGAATGGCAGCGCGTGAGGACATCTCATTTCAACCTGGCTGCATGCCCCAATATCTCCATCCATTAACAGACCGAGAAACTGCATAGCAATGAGGAAAATTCTTCTTGTTCTGCCAAATCGATGTAGTACCATTTGAGCATTTATTTTTAATGTTTTTAGAGCAAAGATGACTCTATCAAAGTGTCATGTGTCATGATATTCAAAGCCGATTTAGAAGGCTTTTGCCACTTGAGCTACGCGAGTCAAGGATGAGTATGAGTTTTCAAAGTTATGAAATGAATCTTTTACCTCTAACACAATGCAGGCCTGGTTTTCCCTCTCTCATTCAGGAGGGCTTGACTGATTCATGCGCTCAAGGACATACACCCCCAGGCCTTTCCTGTGACCCCAGTTTCTTCCCAGCATGCAGTGGGCCGTGTGTATTTATGGGAGAAGAATACCCCTGGTAAAGCTTCTTAATACCCCCAGCGCACATCTTACTCCCCAGCCACGACTGGCCCAAACACTGGCTCTGGGAATTTATAAATATAGCCCTGACAAACAAGTCTCCCACACCCACACGCACACACATATACTCATACGCAAACACACACACACACACATGCACACACACACACACACACACACACACACACACACACACTCGTACGCACGCGCACTCATACGCAAACACACACACACACACACATGCGCGCGCACACACACACACAGAGGCTGTGGTCCACTGAGGCAGAACGGTTCTTATTGTTACAAATAATGAAAAATCCCGTCCTTGTGTCAGCATTATGGTCGACAATCAGTTTAATTGCAACTCTTTCATTACTAAGCCTAGAAAACAAAGTTCAGACGACCAAGATACTTTGGACACACACACACAGAGCCATGGAATTAAACCCCTGACGAGAGACTCCTATATACCCTATGCCTCAGCATGAGTTGATGAGACACATTTAAGACAGGAGACTCAGATGAGGTCCAGCACAAAGTCATGTCAGCAGCACACCACACCACACTCTTCTCAGCAGCGATAAGCCCTCTGTACTACTTGGGATGCCAAAGCTCGAAATAGTGCTAAGGCCTTATCATTAACCAACACAAAAACACATGACCTCAGATCTAATCCTGAACTATAATGGAAGACAGAACTGGCACGTTGGATAGCAGCGAAGCATAAGGTTACCCTGGAAATCCAGAGTTCTCGCGAGAGCACAATGGAATTGTCTCTGCCAGAAACTCTGGCAAGGAGCAATGATGCACGTTACTTTTACCCCAACATTCTGGGGAACCAGCTAAACTTATGAAGACAGCACTGCAACGTTGGAGGACAGTACACATTGGTCGTAGTGTTATCCGATTGCGTCGAAGTCCGAAATCATTCAAAGTAAACATTGTCTAGTGTTATCCAATTGCGTGCAGTGAGATTTTTAAATACATGCATGTTGCCGCCCCTCGAGTTGGGCCATTACATTGTTCTTGGCCAGACCCTTAATCTTTCTAGACTATCAGGGTCTGGATTTTCCAGGCTAGCATAAGGTATCAAGAGAGGACTGATTCCGCAAATATTGGGTCTACGTCATCCATTCTTTGCTCTGCTGCAAATGGCCTTGAGATTAGTGTACATACCGGTGCTCGACTAATGAACACGTTTCATAATGTAAGACAAAGCCTGTGCTGATGTAAACAACTTAAGCCATTACAAATTCAGTCAATGTTGGGAGGAGGCATCACAGTTCTCCTTCAAAGAGAATTAATTGCTTATTATTGCTAATTGCTGACCTTAATCTCCCACTTTCAGACACAACACTGTATTGACTTGGCATGCAGAGCTCCCACGCAGCAACTTGGAGAGGGCAGTGGATCAAATCAAATTGGGTTTTGGAAAACGCAGGCAAAAGATCACACAAGTGTGTGTTTCTCAATGTATTTGGCCTAAATTTGCCCTGGTTTCAAAGACAGATATCAAGTACACTGTGGGAAGTGTTACAAAGCTTTCCTCTGCACTTTAAATCATACAGTAGGTGCTCAGGCTGTTTTTTGAAGCTGACCTGAGGTTGTCCTCATGAAGCAAAGTTGGGGGATTTCTGACAAATTTGCAGACATTTATTTTGTATGAACAACCAGTGTTTCCCCTTGAATTTTTTCCAGCAGCGGTGCTGTTGATCGTAGGGAAGCCCCCAAAAAAAAGATAAACATTTGAAAAAATGACTCCTTAAATTGTGACTTCTGGTGGATTTTGTGAAAGAAATGGACAGATTGAGTTACAAATTATGACATAACCATCAACACAAGCATGATTATTGCAGTACTTGAACAGGATTATTCATGTTTTTCTTTCACCTTTTTCATTTACATTATTAGTATTAGCCACTGTACAACTGTACACTGTAGGCCACTGTACAAACTATTACTATTTAGAATATACAGTGCTGTGCATAAGTTAAGACATTTATATATAATGTATTTATTTACTTATACATGATGCATTAAAAATAATTGATGTCCTTTTTTTTTTTTTTAATTAAGGCATTAAGACAAAAGGCAAAATATGTTTTTATTCCTCCCTTTAGTCAATTTCAGCATGGGTGTCTTAACTTTATAGAAGTTACAGCACTGTATAAACTATATAGACTTCTCTTTCATGCCATTACACTGTATTGGTGCTGTGCAAGTCAAATTGAGTGCCTGTCACTTTAATGCCGTGACGGCCCGTGACGCTGGCTTGATTCTCACGGTTTTAAGCTAACTTAGTAGCGTTGTTGTGCATGGTGCATAAGAATATGTGGATGAAATGAATTATGTTTCCCATGTCATTTGGTAAAATAAATGGTCAAAAATTCGAAGAAAATTCACTTGGATTATAGCAGATAAGTATCTTGTATCATATCTATAATTTTGATGAGCTCTACAGGAATTACAAACTATCTCAGATGTAAATGCTTGCGCATCCTATTACTCAAATTCAATTAAACCCACCAATAGGCTAGCTAGACCTTAGTTTCACAGCCTAGGTATGTTAGCAACACAGGGCTTGAAAGCATTGCCTGTATCACAAACAAAAACTAAACAATGCGTGGATTTATCTGGGAATAGGCTACTGAAGGTAGGGGCGAGCTATCTCGCTGGCGTGTTTAATTTGGTTCCCTGGTTAACATAATGTAGGCTACGTTTTTTTGCACAAAATTGCATCTGCTAATAAACTTAAACATAAACACAAACAAGCGTGATCTCCTGTGGAATCCCTGACTGCGCCTTCAACGTTAGCCTACTATTATTTGTTGACATGAAACCTGAACGAATGGCAGCTGTTATTGAAGTCCACTTGCATCTATTTATTTTTTTTAATTAGGCAACTCTTTTTGCAGTGGCGCTTGAATTCCAGGAGCGGCGCTGCGCCGCTGATGAATACATTGTAGGGGAAACACTGAACAACTCACCACCACCTCCTCCTCTTCCTCCACCAAAGTAAAACAATACGAGTTCATGAACCAGGAGCGTTCCAGCCAGCCACGCTCATGCAGGCAGTCGGAGGCAGACACGCCTTCAGCCATAGGAAAATTCAATTACACTAATCCTCAAGAAGGTCACGGTGGCGTTTTGAGTCTGTGTCAAGAAACTGTGGGTCTCACATGTGAAAGGAGGAGACACACTCACACACTCGCCCCCTTCAGAGTTTGAGCATAACAATAGGAAACAGACACACACACAAAGTCACCAGTGGTCCCTTCCACTGGACAGCAAGCGAACCATGAGGAAACTCCTCTTTTGGAGATGAGAACTTTTTGCATTAGTATATTATGAGTGTTTCTACAGACCCAGACCAGCACAGGCCAATGAAATCATATTAAAGTTCACTGAATGACAGCATTAAGCTCAACCTACCTTCCATTCCGCTTTGCAGTGTAAACATGCCCTTTGAGAACCTGTAGCATTAGCAGCATGTGAGTATTTCTGCCGATTTAAACCTGCACTCCTGTATGCAGTAACTAAACAGCTTGACCGACACCAGCAAATTAGTGAGTCTCCCTTAAATAATCAAAGTTAATGGACTTTGTGTCAAGCCAGGTTTGTGAGAGCAAAGGCTCAAACATACAAATTAAGATGGGAGCCGTCCTGACCTACTGCGATAGACTCTAGACTGGCCCACTGCGAAGTATCAAAGCCAGTTGTTTGGAGTGCTGTCACACTAAACAAATGCAAGACCCAAGAGGCTAATGATAACTTTGCTTTACTGAATGTCCAGGGGCATACAGGCCGCTCATAGTGAGAATGGACAGAATCGATGCTGGACATTTCAAACATGCCTTTACTATCTGCAGAGAGGCGAGGCAGGTAAACAGAGAGCAAAATAATGACATCTCCAAGAAGGGAGTGAGATGAGTATGTGAGGGAGAGGCAGAATGAAGGAGAGAGAACGCTAGAAAGACGTAAACAAAATGTTAGCTCTCAAAACAACAAGAAAGGATGAAGACACTTAATAAAACAACTGATAACATCTCCATGTGTTGTGTCATGATGGAAGCTCAACCCATACACACACCCACACACACACACACACACAAATAGGGGTGACAAGGTCCTGGCTGGACCACAGGCTGATGTTTAAGAGCAGAAACAGAGTGAAATGGAGTTGAAGCGATGCTGGGATATCTTCCGCTGAGCGCTGCACACTAGCCTATATTTAGCTCTGCTCTGCCGTGAGGCAATGAGAGCAGCCGCTTCTGTCGCACTGTTCCACTTACTCTCTCCTGGCAAAATCCCAAAGCTTCCCACGCCCCGCAACCCCACCCCACCCCCTCACCGACCCACTCAAATGGGACTCAAACACCCACCATTTCCTGGATGTAATGAATGTCCCACTATGAAACGCGACTGTGGTCAGCAGATCCACTCAGCCATGGAGCCATGAATGAATACATCAAGTGCAACCACAGCACGGGCAGCAAGATCAACAATTGTCAGCGCCAGGCTTTTGGGGGTATAGAGTGCATGTACGCGCCAGCTTCCACCAGCAAGACCAGGTCTGACCACGTAGCCAAGACTGACATTAACAGGATGCCCTCAGTTCCAAATGGGTACAGAATGGCAGGGCTCTGTCTGACTGGGGAGTGATTGATCACCACTGCACCAGAGGCTCAGGCGGCCAACACCATCTGAGTCAGGGGGCCCTAATTGAAATGGGCAAAGTGCAAAGTCAGTCTATGAGCAAAATTCTTGTGCATGAACTAATGGCATCATGTGTCGTTCGGCAGCTTTTAGCTGACCCACCACTGTCTGTGCTTAGGATCTTTATCATGGCATTAAATTTGCAAATAAATTTTGCATAGTTATTAAACAGGCTTTAGTTAGACCTTAGACTTTGCCAATCATTTTAAACTAGGGCCCAGTGTTAAACATTCCTCCTTTTCCTCAATGATCTTTTCCCTTTCAATCCATCCAAAAGTCCAGTCAGATGTTTAATCAGTTTAACTTGATTAACATGTTTAATATAGTTATATATATATATATATATATATATATATATATATATATATATATATATATATATATATATATATGTGAATATATATATGTGTGTGTGTGTGTGTGTGTGTGTGTGTGCGCATTTGCATACACTGCCTTCTCTGTGACTGTCTTGCCTATGATCAATAAATAATATCCTTGTGTTATGAATTTTGAGGTGGAGCTCAGTTTGTTTCCACAAAGTGAACACATTCACATTTTAGTTGTGTCAAAAGTGTCACAAGTATTACAAACTCAAACAGGAGCAGCCATGAGCAGTCTCCTCCATGCTGAGGGGCGAGGAACAGAGAGAGGAAGGACACTGAAAACAAGTTCTTTCTCTCGCCTGGCCTCATTCCTGAAAATAGACATCACCTGCCACCAGCACACTGGGCCGCAGAGGCTCTGGCAGCACTGCAAGCTCCTCTACTGGGCTCAGCAAGCGACTGCGACACAAGCCAGAGCGCAACACCCTCCGCATCCAGATCACAAACTCAGTGGTGTGGGAGACTAACCAAAGGAATCTCCTGGGAAACAATTAGAGCTCTCTCTCTCTCTTTCTTTCTTTCTTTCTTTCTCTCTCTCTCTCTGTTAATTGCTTTGTCGGCACAACCACTGGGTTGGTGCTCTCCCCGGTCAGTGAACAACAAAAAGGCCTGGCCATTCATGCTAACACCAGAGAGAGCCAGTGAAAGAGGCCATCCCTGGTCAGAACAGTAAAAAAAATGATACATTTTATGAGGATGACAATGGACAAAACAAGAAATTCAATTGCAGAACACAAGGCACATCAGAACTCATATTGAGAATAATGTAGCACATCTGATGACTAGCAGGCTAAGCCCCAGTGTATCCCAACAGTGAAACAGGAATGAACCCTGAACTTGAGTTCTGACAAGTAGCAGGACAACACCTTATGTCATTGCATTAGGCTACGGACTACTGTAGTGAAAAGTAATGTCTTCATTAGATGACAATTACATAGACAACGATTTGTGGAAATTGTTATGGACAGATGATTAAACTGTTTTACAGCATTTTGTAATGTCTATTAGGCCATCAGAAACTTGCCAGCATAAGTGAAAACTACGCACCATTCAGGTGCAATAGGCCCCGATCACCGTCACATGCGCCACAGAAAGATAACAAAAGTGTAAATTCCGTCTTGAAATATGTCAACAGTAGCCTATGTCTGAAAGAGCTGATTGCTGAATGATCGCATTTTGAAGACTAAATTAGCTGCGGGGTCTCCACGATTCTTGTCTTCCTCTGGGACAGCACAGATGATTCTCGAAAGTAGTCCACCATCATCATCTAGGGGACTTCCGTTTCTAGGTGAGTTGCATTGTCGTGGTTCTGACTTCTGAGTCTTCATAATGTAACACTTTGCATCTAATTGTGGCCATTTCTTTTAGTAAAGTGTGAAATCTTTGTGTGAAACCTGCAGATATCACAAAATTGTCATTTCGTGACATTAACGCCAACTCATGAAAACCGTCGTGCTCTGAGCTCCGTTGACACAGAGGGCATTCACGTCAATGACAGTGCATGCGCTTATTTGATTACATAATTAAGGTTACAGGTATAGCCTAGTCTGGAAAAGAGACTGCCAATCTCTCCTTTTCTCCGGTCTGGTACGCATATTATGAGCACCTGTGCGGCGGCAACATAAATCACGACAAAACTGGGTTCATCGCTAGCCTAAATGTTACTTTATTACAAGGACCACGCCTGTATCCCAGTAGCGTGCTACACTGTACCGTTATCCCGTACCTGTACTATAGACGTCCATGTTGTCATGGCGTTGGCTATCACTGAAGGAAAATGTGCAAGATCCATGCTGGCTATGGCTCAACACTGCAGATAAGATCCAATCCAAGACAGAAAAAAAACAGAACAAACCACCAAAATGCTGCTCGTATAGCCGGTTTTAAAGCTACACGTAGCCTAATAACACAATGTGATAATACGGCTCACGTCCTGATTCACTTTTGTGACCGAGCTGCAAAAACTACCGAAGATGCGATGAAGGCAGTTTTAGCAAGATGTTGCAGCAAGAACGTTAACAGTGCTGCTGCTTGGGTCGTTTAATCCATCGGTGGCTTTCACGATTGACTACAGGCTCTGACTCACTTCATTCAAGGCATAAACGTAGGTAGTCAAATATTTTGAATAGAACTTACCAGCGAAGGGACAGAGCAATCGTCACCGCAAAGAGACCAAGACTGAAGTCAGAGGCTGGACGAGAACGCAAGATCGCGCTGCAGAAATCCGCACCGTCTCTCTCCCTCCCTCTCTCGCTCCCGACCAACGACAGCGCTGGCTACTGCAGCCCAATTTTACCGAGGGGCGGAGAGTTCGACTGACAACATACAGCAGTGAGCGAGCGCGCTAAAATGCAAGCCTCTGATGAAAAAACACTCTTTAGAAACTCACAATATGTGTGGAATAGCGCAGTCTATGATGTCTGAAAGTTTGAAAACGATGGATCGCATATCAGGTTGTGTGTTTAATCTAAAAAGTGGTAAGCTTTACAGATACTTAGGCCAAGGGAATGATGGGTGATGCATCCCATAAGACCTGAGTCCTGACTGAGGGGAAAAAAACTCCCCAGACAATATCTGAGAGGAAGGCAGCATCAATGTTGATATTTTCATAGACTTTGCCATCCTACACTTCTTAAAAAACACTGTATCCTTGAAGATACCCATCCTACAGCTCAAAGTAGCCTACAGTAGGCCTACAGGATAAGTAGTCGTCATAACTGTTGAGAGTCAGCTCTTATCACAGTGTGTAGATGCATAGAAAAACGCCTCTCAATAAATCTCTGGAAAAAACAGTAAAACTGTTCTCTCTGTAAGCTCTGTTTGAAACCAGGAAGGTCTGTGTCATGTTATACGATTACAAATTCACCTTATTTTGCTTTGGATAAAAGTGTTTCCTGAATGAATACATGTTAACCATAACCTGTATGCACTAGCCTACCCCTCTAACATCGTGTATCATTAGAAATGAGCAGATAGCCAATACTCTATTTATAAATCAGTCATGATTTCGTCATTCTCATGGTATCATCTTCGCCATTACCTCAGTCATTCGTTTCATCCTACCAGAGAGCTGTTGGACTCCATCAGTGATTTACCAAAGGTTTGATTTACCACTGAAAGGAAAATCCCTTGAATATGCTGCTTCCTGCAGGGGTACAGCTGCTTGAACCTGAACGCCTGCTGTGTTGGGCAAAGCAACAAGGCAACAGCAGTGGTATCAGCCAGAGTCAGGGGTTATTGTTAAGACAGCAGAGAAACGGCCTGGTAATATGTTGGCTCTGTACACCCTGGATTCATACTGACAAGCATATCCACACTCATCAGACTCTCCACGAGAAATAGCTTGGAAGACATTTTCTATGTGCTCCTGGGAGCCAGCCTCTGTCTCTGACTTCTGGGCCCCAAGAATCAGATGATTTAACAATGTGTGTGTGAAAGACGTGGGGTCAGGTTGAATTACTAGTTTTTATAACCAACAGTAGGCTTCTCCCATCACATCTTCAGTCATGGCAAAGCCAATATCAGGAATGTTTCACGCTCGATGGTGTTTTAAGCCCCCAACGTCGTCTTCCGGGCAGCGCTGCCACCCTAACCCTAACCTTAACCCATGCCTAACCCGTGGACTAGATGGCTATCCAGGCATGTTAAAATTCACAGGTTAAAAACAGGAATGATGAATGTTACTATATATACCACTAGGAACTACAGTTTTCCCACTGCACAGACATGTTTGTTTTGAGATGACACCCTCTAAAAGGTGAGAGGTCAACTTGTTGCTGTACACTAGGCATTCTTGTGTCAGAGTAGCCAAACTCCAATAAAAGTAGAAGGAATATGTAGAGACACAGGGACTTTTTCTTCTGAAGAGCTGAAAGTGATTCAAAGATAAGTGAGAAAAGAATTCAGTCTTTACTGGGATATAGGCTTGTACCATGACATTTGTCTTGATTTGTCTTCAATGTTTTGTATATAGACTTATAGCCTACAGATGACTTGCTAAAAGTGACCAAATCAACAATACATGCTGCTCTACTGCCAATTAAAAATTTCCTTGTTTGAAGTGAATCAATAAAAACACAAACAAGGATAATCGTTTGTCCTTGTCATACCACATAGCTTCTCTTGACATTATCAACACCCACATACTAACATGGAACACCACGGCTGCAAACTGGCTCTCTTGTCATTTGAGAGTTGGAGTTCTCTCACAACTCTTTAGGTTGCCTAGCAACAGCCCTCTTTGAGAACATACTCCAGGTGAAGAGTTGTGGGTGGCTTGCCTCACTGTATGCAAATACATGTGCAAAGGTGACCGCATAGTGCGGGGATAGTGCTGTTACCGATGATTACTGTGCTTACTGTAGCTCTGGTATACTTTGAATGCATGTGGTGGAGATTAGAATGCTCTGTGTGCTAAATAAAAAAATCATCTGACCATTATCAGCACAACTGTGACAAACAGACAGCTAAGAATGCATCAATATGCATTCTTAGGCTCTGCCTGAAAAAAGTAAATAGAAATGAGCTACAGTATGTTGCTTTAACATCCCTTTAACATGGTCCTTTTTTAAATCTCTTTCACACAAGGTGTCCTACTGTGAGTAGTGTGGGTGCTGGCCGGTCCCCAATGGTATGTGTGTGTCTGTGTGTGTGTGTGTGTGTAAGAGAGAGAGAGAGAGAGAGAGTGAGTGACAGAGAGAGAGAAGTTTGAGTTGTCCCAGTATAGTGGCCAGGCGAGAGTCCCATCTCCCGTGTGCGTGCACTGTAAAGGCTCTTTGTGCTGGTCACTGGGACAGCCTGGGCCAAATGAAAAAGGCATCTGTGAGCTTTGTTCTTTCCAGACCCTTAGATAAAGTCTGCACCGAGTGGTTACCATGGACACTGGTAACAGTCCCTCTCACTGTTACCGTGGAACTGGGAGATGAGAGAAGGAGGAGGGGGGGTTGATTCCATGCCTGATTTCAGACGCTCGGCACCTCACACTGAATAGAGTAGGCGGGCTGAGTTCAACTGGGCTCGCTGCCTCCCTCCCTCCCTCTCGCTCTCTTCCTCCCTCTCTCTTTCTCTTTCTCTCATATACTCACACATCCACTCATTTTATCTCCATCTCTGTCAATCCATCTATTTTTTTCTAGTGCTCTCACACGTTATATTTCTATATCTCTTTCTCTCTCTCTCACCTCCTGAGGCTTGGCCACCATCCAGGGATCACAGGCAGCAGCAGGTGAATGCAATCACTCTGAGTTGCTGCGGAGGTGGCAGGCAGGTATGCAGACGTGTAGAATGGGGGCGGGGTTGATGCAGACCTACATGTGTGTCTCATCTGGACACCTTGGCTGAGAGTTGAAAGGCTCCGGCGCCGCTGGAGACGTGATGACCTTCGAGTCGACACAAATCATGAGTTTAGCAACAGCATCCTCACGTCTCCTCTGCCAAACAGCAGAGTTTGAAGAGTTACTGAGAGATTTTTTTCTGAGGGGGAGATGGCATGATTTTCTAAGTAGAATGAATCGCATTGCTAAATGCTTACAGTACATACTACATTTTGGCTGTACAGGTCAAAGGTCACACCCAAAATGTGGGTGTGACCTTTGACCTGTGCAAACGAACAATGAAAAGAGTGGGCGCAGCACCATGAAATGGGCCGCACAATGAAACAAAACGAGATAGAATGAAAAGGCAGCGCACCCACAGGATGACGTTTATCTTCCCTCTAAAGGAAATTGATATGGGTTGTTATTTTTTCTCACATCACTATCAAAAATGTCTTATCTGTATAGACCTTCTGGATCCTATTTCGATATGGCACTGCAGTCACCAGCTAAACAATGAACGTCAACATCAAATCATAAACTACAGAGAGTAAGTGTTCAGTCATGGAAACAAATTGTTTCATGCAAGCACGCATTCTCAAACAAATGGCTGTGAAACTTGAACTTCAGTTGTACATTGTGTGTGTGTATGTGTGAGTGTGTGTGTGGAGGGAGGGCGGGGGCACTTCATCATGCTCTATAACAGTTTCATTCATCATGATGTGATTATTGGGGGGTTTGCATTGGCCGGTTTTGATTATTTGGGGGTGGGCACTGATGTTTTCACACTGTAGCCTAGACACCCAAAGCAATGTTACCCTTTACATCCTGATGATGAATGTGTCTGCACCTCTTTGACCATCCCACGGCATCGCTCTTCACTAGTATCTTAAGCTGCCTGGTCCAGCAGCCTAACACACAGTCCAGTCATAGTCACTAACACCACCAAGACACTGGGCTTCTCATTCGCATGGCAACTCCACCACTTGGGTTTTAGAAAAAAAAAAATAAACAGAGCCCATTAGAAAGACAAAGGCAGTGGGCGTCATGCAGTCAATGGGATTTGTGAAGGTTACATAAGCGGCAGCAGCAGCAGAAACAGCACTGGCATTTGGCTTAGAGGTTGGTTGGCAGTGTATGGCCTTTTTCCTTTTCAACATGGAGGAGATAAATCCTGGTGTGCAGTACAGTTTGGCTCTGGCCTCTCTGGTCTACAGGGCTCGTCCCGTGTGGGGGCCGAGTGGAGTGGACGGCGCTGTGCTGTGCTGTGCTGGGAGAGAACTCCTGGCATGGGAACGCAGCTCAGCCGTGAAGAGGACAGGAAGGGGGGGACTGGCCCCCTCACTCCCCTTTTCATTCAGACACGGACATGCCATGACCAACACTGCCCCCCACAATCACCAACACACTCACAATCACCACCAACACACTCACACTCACACACAACAACACCACTATCACCACACTAACACACAGCAACACCATCATCACACTCACACACAGCATCACCACCACCATCACACTAACACACAGCATCACCACCACCATCACACTCACACACAGCAACACCACCACCATCACACTCACACACAGCAACACCATCACACTCAAACACAGCAACACAACCACCATCACACTCACACACAGCAACACCACCACCATCACACTCACACACAGCAACACCATCACACTCAAACACAGCAACACAACCACCATCACACTCACACACAGCAACACCACCACCATCACACTCATACACAGCAACACCACCACCATCAACTCAAAACAACAGCAATAAGCATCAAGGCTACATAAGTTATATATAATATACAACTTTAGATATACGGTCATGGCTGAATTTGTTGGTACCCTTACACATTATTGCCTTTAATCTGTGGGGGGCACAATGAAAATCCCATAAGTGGGGCTATCCTGTGTCAATACCATTTGGATGTTTGTGATACATTTATCCACTAAATTGTATATCAACATCTCATTCAAATTGGATCCAGAGTGTGTTGCATGGAAACACTTAATGCTGAATGTGTAACTATATTTGGAGCACAGACTGAATAGATGATTCTATGATCCTTTACCAACCCCACACTCACTTGTCACATTGCTTAACTCTAAAAACATTAGTCTTTGTTTGCTAGTATGATTGCTTGATTGTTAACTCACTGTGAGGCTGATGGAGAAGTGGATGAAGTGAGAGAACTGGGAGAGGGTTCTTGAAATGGTCAGAACCAAAGATTCTAGAATACTCTTTGGTCAGAATGTCTTGAGAATACGTCTATGGCATGAGAAGTTTGACAGCTGTAACAACCTGTGTGTCTCTTTTTTCCTGCTGTCCACTATAAAAAGTTAAGTGGTCATCTGTGTTGGCCTAACACAGTCACTCTTTGGTCCGAACTGTTTTGAGAATATATCTATGGCGTGAGAGTGTTGATAGCTGTTACAACCTGTGTGTCTTGTGTTTTTTCCCTACTGTCCACTGTAAAAGGTTAACTGGTCATCTGTGTGGACTTAACACTTACAGTGACCCCAATTATTCCCCCAGCCTCATTGTCAAGTGTAGGAAATGGGATTAGCCTGTCAAGCAGCTCACTTTAAGTGTTACTGTGATCCTTGTGGTCAAAGATCCACTTTCTACCCTAAAGGTGCACACACACACACACACACACACACACACACACACACACACACAAGGAGACACAACAGGTGGGCTTTATATAACCACACACTCCAGCAGGGCTGCTATGTTTATCAGTGTATCATTAAGCATCTTCTTCACACGGTCATGTGAGATGAGGTCGTGTAACCTCAGCCGGCCGCTTGACCTACGCCACAGTCAGTCACCACTCTGGACCGCGCTCCTGTCGTTTGTTCTGTTCCATTCTGTTCTCTCCCACCTGCGACCTGCCGTAATTGAGTTGCCTCTGCTCGAGAGATCTTAAGCCCAGGCACTAATCACGTCTCTCTCTGGCAGCTAAGCGGATTGGGCTCTGCCAACACACAGATTTACCCCACTGCCTGCTGGGGGCTGGGAGGAGCTTCGTAGCTCCGAGGTCACCTGACCCCCCCGCCCCAGGAAGTGACGATGAGTGGCTGAGGGCCTGGATGCTGCCAATCCCAGAGACTGCATGGCACAGCATCCCCATTGCTGGGTAAGGATGAGGGTAGGGCAGAGGTGAAGGGGCAGAGCAGTAGAGCAGTAAAGGTGCCAACACAAACGGCCAACACTGTTTTTACTAGCCAGCCTGGGGTCAACACTTTGGGATCTTTACAACTACAACAATACATTACATTTATTTATCCCCCAGAGACAAGAAATACTATTTTCTGATTGGCTGGTAGGGTGGCAATTAATTAAGCACTTTATCTAGATACCAAAAGTGTTTCACAATGAAGAGAGTAACCAGTGGTGTTACAGTGTAGTTACAGGATAAATATAACGAGCACAGCGCCATTCAGATGGATGAGGATGATCTATGGTTGGGGTATGGGGGTTGGGTGGAGGGATTATGATACTGTATTGTGTGACGTGTGTTACAGAATGCTCGGATATCTTTATACACATAGATCATTACAGAGTATTCTTCTCAAAGACAACGTCAAATGAGTCATACTACAAAACTATGCACAGGGAACTACAATAATATGTTGACATTTTTATGACTAGAGGAAAGGAATTGGCTATTTTCTACCTCTTACTGTTTGCTTTCATGGAGTGTGGAATGGATACCATGGAAACGGTGGTGCTGAAAGCTGGAGGGATGCTGGACAAATGTGCCGTCCATCTTGAGTCTGTCCACAAGCATGAGCCTCACTGAGTTTACATCTGCTGCCTGAGAGAAGCCAGGAGCATCACTGCAGGACACAGAACTTAATCAAGAGTGCAGTAATGCAGAGGCATACAGCTGGGCAAAAAACTACAACTCCCAAGCATCTTGTTTTTACCAGAGCTTTAATGAGAAATTATATTAATGTAAAATGTGATACAATGTAAAATAGAATCAAAACCTATTTGTGAACTCCATTGTATATCCACACATTAAGACAGAAAGAATTTTGAGACAGAATGTTGAGAGCATTCAGTCATTCCGGAATCTAAAACAATTTCACATGTAAATCAGATTTTCTTTAAGACTATACACATTAATTTAACCACAAATCTTTCCTGATTCAATGATATGGCAATGACCAGTGCCTCAGGCTTTCAGCGTTGCATAAAGTGCTGAAGTTTCGCCGCACGTGTTTTGAAGCCAGACAGCTCTAGCTGAGGGATGTCCCTCTCGTTGGTGAAGTCAGCACGGGTGATTCGGCTGCTGGGGCTTCCCTTCGTACTCAACCAGGCCATCCTGTGGAGAAAAGTCAACCAATAACCAATACCCAGAATTCAACCAGAGGATGTTCACAGGTGCTACATTCTCATCAGCCATTTTGAATCAAAGTTTTTTTCTTTACCAGAGTGAGCACATAATGCAACCAGACGTTGTTTGCCAACCACCATAAAAACCTGAAGAAGAAGAAGAGTGAGCACATGTCTAGTTTTGTAGTCCTACTAAGTGTTCTCAGTCTATGAGAAGAGACCGCATGCGAGGGCCAGATGAGTTTATATCTGCTGCTTGTGAGTAGTCAAATGGCATCATTGCAGGACACAGATCTCACAGTGATATAGTCACACAGCTGGGTACAAACCAAAACTCGTCTGCATGAAGTTTACCAGAACTTTATTGACCCTTTAATGAGAAATGATATTACAGTATAAAACAGAATCCAATTTGTGCATTCCATTGAATATCTACAAATTAAGAGTCATAGATTTTCTGGGATAATGCAGCCATTAGGGAGGATGAAACTAATTCACACAAAAAATCAGATTTTTTTCCACTAACTATACACATCAATTTAACCACATATGTTTACTGATTAAATGAAACAGTATTGATCAGTGCCTGAGGGTTTCATGCAATTATTAAATTATTTGCATGTGCCTGTTGTTGTGTTTCAGTAGCGTGTGCCAAAGCCAGACATCTCCAGGTGAGGGATGTCCTTCTCATTGGTGAAGACTGCACGGGTGATGCGACTGCTCGGGCTTCCCTCTTTACTCAGCCAGACCTTCCTGTCGACAGAAGTCACTTGAGTTGCTTGATCATGCACTACTTTACCCAGAATTCAACATGAGAATACTCAGGGATGCTACACTGTCATTGCTCATATTGGAACCCCACCCCACCCCACCCCCCATGTCTGGTTTCATATTCAGTGTTTAACTGCTTTGCTTCCTTCATAAGGGAGTACTTGATACAATGATAATGAATGACTATTACATTTCATGATGCAATTATGAAGAGCTGCGGGGAGTTGTTATTAGATTGAAAGTTTAATCCTGTTTGGAAAGCATAACTGTCGTACAATTTCTTCACACGTAACATCTGAGAACTGATTCAGGTTATGTAACATGGTTCACGTTCTGTGATATATTCTGTGTGCTGAGACAAAGGGTATTATTGTACGAGTAAACACTGTTTCTTTCAAAATGCTGTGTTAATTTTGAGGGTTTCACCATTTACAACATTTTACAGCTTTTTACTAAGCTGACCAGATATGCAAGCAAGGCATTACTGGGTAATTTGAAGCCATCAGACAACGTTAAAGCGCTTAAATTGAGTAAAAGGCGGAGCACATAAAAAAACCTGGGAACTCACATTCCATCTCCAAAATTAGCATCCCTCAAATGAACCAGTTGCAAGGAATCCTGAGGTCCTGAAGTGGTTTCTCTCTTGAGAATTTAACTTTTCTTTTTCAACAGCTCATACTGTCCAAACAAGGCCTTCCAGATGGCCAGAATGAATGTTCGCTTTCTAAAACAGATGGCTATCCTGCAGGGTTAGCATTAGTTCAAATGGGTTTATTTTGGGTATAAACTATGTAAGGAGAAACAAAACAAAAAAACACATCAGGACTACAGAAATCAACTCCTTATATAATGAAAGATTAAATATTGTATAAAGAAAACAGCATAACACCAAACTATCCATGACCAAATAGTACATCAGTTTCATTAAAGAATCATTCTACTGTTAGTTACTTAATGATCAACAACTGCAATAAAAGTCTATATAATTTAACTAAAAGGCATTATTGTCAGTTCAACCAAGTTCAACCATTCAACCAAGCTGGTTTCCTATAGATCTGACATGATGTAAAACAACTGAGGACTGTTCAGTCTTGCGTGTACTGTAGGCTTGTTGACACAGCAGGCTCCTCTAGAGAATCTAAGTCACTAAGGACTCGTATATATATATCTGTGCCTCATATGAGCGCCTGTGCTTGCATGTCCAGTTCTTAGAGAGGACAGTGCCCCTTTTAACTCCTGCAGCTGGACCTCAGCTCAGCAGTGTTTGCTATCAAACCTGTTACAGTCACCGCGAGAAAAACAGCTGGAGGCAGGCTGGCAGGGCACGGCAGTCAGGCAGTTGCCAACCGTGATGTTGCCACCCTGCTGCCTTCAGCCTGGTGGTGTGGGCGGTGGCAGCGGGGGCGGGGTGGGGTCACAGGGGTCACGCTCGGCCTGTCAGCAGCATGTAGGTCAGAGTGGCCCTGAGCCAACTCCGGGGCTCGTCCCTGTGAGCCTGTGTGCGGTTACGATTACGGCCGCGGCCGCCCGTAGATTAGCACAAACTCAGAGGATCAGCTCTCACTACCGTTACTCACTCACACACACACACACACACACACACACACACACACACACACACACACACACACACACACACACACACACGTGGCTGCCCCTCCATGCAGCAACTCAGACTTGCTGGGAGTTCAGTAGGGCCATGGCAACAGCAACAGCAACAGTGACATGACTGACAGCTGCTGCAGGGGGGACAAGGGAGGGCGAGGCACAAGAGCATGAGGGGCAATGCCAAGGGCAAGGTCTCCATCTACTGCCCACCCATACATAGCATCGCCATCGCCCATCGGGCGCTGCCCAGGCCCAGCAATGCTGCAGATTTACTAGCAATTGAGGAGCTTAGTGATCACAGTCACACAGAACTGCACAGGCGTGTTAATCCCCTTTTTATTTTCATGTTGTAAATAAAGCGCTGGTCAGGAGTGGTGGTAAGAATAAGCTCTGCATCAACAGAAACATTACAAATCTCATACAGGAAGAGTATAGCATGCACTGCCTTTCAATGGTGGTAGATGCTTTCAGGCAAAGAACATTCTTTTATCTCAACCTAAGGATTAGAAATATTACTCATGCTTGGACTGGACCTTCTGAGAACGAATGTGTAACCGAGTTAGCCCAAATTAAAAGCACATGACAGCAAACTGATTGGATAAGCACATGAGAAGTGTGTGTGTGTGTGTGTGTGTGTGTGTGGAGAGATATAGAGAGTGAGTGAGAGTGTGTCTGTAATCTCCGTATCAGCATATCCATTCAGTGGAGAAAAATGTGCTTGTGTGTATGAGTGTGTGTGTATGTGTGTGTGTGTGTGTATGAGTGTGTGTATGTGTGTATGTGTGTGGAACACTGTGCTTGTACATACAGTGTACATGTGCATGAGTATGTGTCAGAACTGTGCAAAGCATTGATTCATCCAAGTTATCTGCACAAGTGTAAACACCCACACAATACCACCCACCTACTCTCAATCGTAGAAGTGTGAACATCTTCAAATGACGTGTGTGTGTGTGTGTGTGTGTATAAAGTGAGGGGGCAGCGGCCTAGCAACACCATCACTATGGCACCATTTGGAGGGAAAAAATCCTTCCACAAGAATATTTAGCAGGGATTAGAAACGGTTCAAAGAACAAAAACGAAAACCGGAAACGAACATAATTTTTGGATGAACGTAACCGAAAACGGGAACAAAACCAATTTCACTTGTTCCGGAGTGAAAATGTTATTTTCAATTTCAGATAACCGGTTAATAACGGTATTTATCGTTCAAATGAACCTTTATTTAAATATTATTCAAAAGTCCATAGGCTTGGAAAGTCAGCTGCCCATAGGGTGAATTTAGCCAGATTTTATGAATCAGTGTCTCCCCTGTATAATAGGCTAGAACTACTAGTTGATAAAAATGATTTTCATATCCAACACTATCTGACTTTTCCAAGTAGCCTATATTACTGAAACATTGTGTGAGATAACATAGGCTACCAGAGACACTAGGAACATATATACAGGCATGTCGTGCAGTTGGTAGCACCACACATAGGTTAGGCTATTATAGGGCTTAAAGGACATTTTCTGTGCCTGAAGTTAGGCTATCAGACATTTTTTTATATTACGTAGGCCTACTTGCCTACTTTCAAATCTCGCTCCATGCCTGAATTCAAGCACAGTGTTTGAGGTGTTCAAGGCTGTTGGGGGCATATAGTATTGTGCACCGGCCATAATTCAACTTGTAAAGACAATATTATTTTTAAAGGAACGTTATTAACTGTTCTTCTATAACATTCTAACCAGTTACCATTTAGAGGAGAGGCCTTGGAACACTGGAACAGGAAAGAAAAAATATTGTTTTTTCTCAGAGCGAACCGAAATGAAAATCATTCTGTTTTAAGTCCCTGATATTTTGTGTGAGTGTCAATAAAGAGAAAAAATCCTCCAAGCGCATCTCCAAACTGAATCCCACTCTCCACCACTCCAGATTTGGGGGCAGATGCTCAATACCATCCATCAAAGCCGGCAGAGCTGAAATCACAGCATGACAAACACCCCCTACTGAGAATATCATGGATCGGCCGACTCTGAGACCTTCGGGAGACAGACAAAGCCCTCTGACAGGGTGCATGCTCCACTGTCACTCCCAAACAATCATTAAAGCAGCATGACCACTGCATGTAGTGGGCATGCAGAGAGCCAGTGTTGCCCAGTGCATAGATGATCACACTGCATTAACACACACACACACACACACACACACACACTTATAACATGGCTAAGAGGGATTACAGCCCAGATTCCAGGCCATCTGCGCCACAAAGACAGGAGCCCAACACACACATACACTCACACTCACACACACACACACACACACACACGTATACATGCACACATATGCAAACACATATACACTCACACAAAACACACACATACTGTACACACACAAACACATTTCCCTAAGACTCTTCACCCCTCCAATGGTCCTCGCCCCTCTATCTGCCTCTCTCTTCCTCCTCCTTCTCACACACACACACACACACACGCACTCAGACATACATATATATATACATATAAACACACTTTCTGCTTTTTCCCTCTCTCATTTTCTTAGCCTGTCACCAGGCCTACATCCTTTAAACATCCTCTCCTCCTCCTCCTCATCTTCCTACCATCCTCCTCCTCCTCGGGCTGCTGTGGTGCCCGTGTGTGTGATGTGGGTCAGAGTGCTCCCGGGAGAGTGGCAGCGCTGCTAAAATAGATTTGGTGTGGGCAACGGGTCGCCTCCCTCAGTGCACCAGCCAGCCAGCAAACCCAGAAAACTCACACGCCAGCCCTCCAAGAGCATGCGCTGCCTCACTGCCCAGAAACCTCACAAACCAGCCCCTCTGAGGACGAGCGCTGTCTCTGCTGCCCAGCAATGCGCATGCCTTTGCAGGCTTCTCAGAGAAAGAAAGAGAGAGAAAGAGAGAGGGGGAGAGACAGAGAGATAAAGAGAGAGAGAGAGAGAGACCATTCTTAGAAATCATGCACTTGTCTGTGGCTTATGGTGACCGCCTGTTCACTGTTTTCACTTTTCCATCATAAACACGGAGCTCTTAGGCTCACTAATAAAGGAAAATTATCTGTACATTTACCTTATGAAGCTGTCTCTGTTCTGCATCCCTTTATTAGATACAGTATTGGAAAACAATATGTTTATCTTGTCTATCATATCTTAATTCACAGGGTAGCTTTGTTTTTAGTGGACCCAGTTCAATCTAATACAGACTACAAAATAGCACTCTGCAAACTCTCCACTATACAATCACCTGAGATTAATGACTCTACTCCCACATAAAATGTTGCAAAGGTATGCAGTGTCTCATCAGCCACCAGGTACACATCTACTGTGCAGGAACGTTTAGAATAACCACAATAAAGTACCAGTACATATATGGCGGTAAGGACCGTCAGGCAAACATACTGTACTCTAAATAGTGCAATCTAGAAAGTCATAGGACCATTGTAACCTAATCATATACAGCACAACTTTGTAAACAAATCATCATACACAAATGACAAGGTCATCACTACCATTGAATGAGTGACCTTCCTTAATCAGGAAGGGATATATGACAAAAAATGTATATGAAGGAAGATAGCTGATCCTAAACACTCGTGTCCAGACCTGGATCCATGGGAAATGACTGTATGCTTTATGGTGTCCTTGTTGGCTTTAAATATCATCATCAGCACCATGACGGCCATGGAGTCTCCTATGTCTGGCCACTCTGTGTGGAAGAAGTCCTTTGCTCTAAGAAAGGCTATAAATCTAATCTAACATTTTCATGAGCAGGGGCCACTTCCTATATTTCCTCTTGAGTGCAGAGCATTATAGCTCCCATGCTAACCAGCAAAGCCAAAATAAACCCCATATGGAGTTTCAGGCACAGACATACTTTGCATTCTATGAGGCAAAACTATGTTATGTATCTAAATGTATGAACCAAATGTATATTAATGACTGGGAATGGAGCCATATCATGTGCACTTCATATGGGCTTTGTGGAATCTGGCAACAGCAAGTACAACACATCGCAACCCAAAATGTTCACAGTCCTGTTTAAACAGCTCACTGGTTTGTGCCACAGAAAGTTACTGACTTTTAATATCCCATAAATCATCTGTACACAAGCAACTAAGCTACAATCAAACACTTAAAACATAGCAGTCACTGAAATCACACGCACTTTTAACATTATTTGACAATTAATAACAATGAGATACCCGTTTTGCATTGCAACTGTACCACATTAGAATCCACAAAAACACAAATATGGTCTCAGTAAAGCCTGTGGTTTAGGAGTGTAAACGTTAACGTGTAAATGGTTAGGGTTAATTTAAAACCGTCAAAACATGTATGCAAATATGGCCCTTCCCGCCCTGTTTTGCATGAGCTTCCTGACTTATCTTCTTGTGGCATAGCAAAACAAACGTTTGACCTCCAGGCCCACATATTTGCCGTTTGAGCGACCTGCAGACATACTCTGAGCAGCATCACACCCACTTGTGCCTGCATACTCCCTCGGTTTGTCTGTGTTGTGGTCTGGCCTTATGTTAGAATAGATACTCAGCTCCCTCTCTCTCTGTCTCTCTCTCTCTCTCGCTGACTGTCTGTCGTCCGATGGTGCCTCCAGGACTTAAAATCAAACTGCAGCAGTTCTGATGTCATCCGATGCAGTCGCCCCCACGCCAATGACCTCATCACATTTGTGGGTGAGATATAGCTTACCCAGGGGACGTGGACGAGAGCACACACCTCTCTCATAATAGATCACGCAGAAACGCTCTCAGTTGAAACAAACTCTCAGGGGTGAATGCGAGCTCTTTTGGCATCGCTGCGAGAGACGCCTGATGCATTGCGCAGAGAAATGTGCTATAAAAATCAATCTCCAGACAAGGGAGAGTCAGAGGATGATTCAACATCCAAGGCAGAAGCCCTGTGACGCCAGACAGTAACCCTCATAGTCTAGAGACATCACAACAAGAGCAATCTCTCAATAAGACTAAAAGAGCAATGACATTTTTCTCCCCCTGACAAGATTTTTTTCCCTTGAACCTTCTGCAAGAAGGTGCACGGAAATGCATCACGTATATGAGTGTAGATTAAATAACAGTTAAACTGTCTGGTATAAACTGGTATGAAAGGGGTGGAGGGGGGAGTATATCACCCTTTTAACAGTAACCTATGTTGTGTGTGAAGAGATGTACAGAGCATGGATGTATTATGGTACAGGACAGAGGAGATGTACAGCTCTTACAGAGGATGGTAAAGACTGCCACCTGCTGGTCTAAAGTGGAAATCGCACCTTCCGGTGTGTAAATTGAATTCCTTCTCAGTGATGATGATCACTGTAGCCTACATAGTGAGTAATACAGAAATAAGGCATGAATAAAAAATACACAATAATCAATTTAAGAAGGTGTTAAGTGTGTTAGTGTGTGAAGTGTAAGTAGCTCATCTGCATCTACAACTTAAGAGCACCAGTTAAAAACATCTTCATCTCAACTATGCCTATATAATTCCTCCAGTGGCTCAGGAGGTAGAGGAGTCGTTCAGAAACCGGTTTGAGCGGTTTGAGCCCAACTCCTCCTGACCCTGTCGAAGTGTCCTTGAGCGAGACACTTAACCCCAGTGCTCCCGATGAGCAGGTTGGCGCCTTGCATGGCAGCCTCCGCCATCGGTGTGTGTGAATGGGTGAATGTGAGGCAAGACATTGGAAAGTGTTTAGGGTACTCGGAGAAGTCGGAAAAAGCGCTGTATAAATGCAGTACATTTACCATTCCTATTATGGGGCGGTGGTGGCTCAGGAAGTAGAGGAGTTGTTTAGTAATTGGAAAACTCGTCTCCTCCTGACCCTGTCAAACTGTCCTTTCAGCAAGGCACTGAACAACAAACCCCAATGTGCTGGTTAGCACCTTACACCATCGCTGTGTGAATGTGTGTGTGCTTTTACTCTGTACTCTGCTCGGTGGAGTAGAGGCTACATAAACACAGTCCATTCACCGTGTAGCTGCTAGTACAGTTAGAGAAGGTGGGACAACTCACATCTCTTTGACCTTGTCTCTGGGCCCCTGTACCTGCCCCACCACTGTCCCTTTATTGGTGTTCTTCACCCAGCCAACACAGCCCAGGCTGAGGCCCTCCTTCTCTGTGTACTGAACACACACACACACACACACAGCGAGAGAGAGGGAGCAAAAGAGGGAGGGAGGGCGAGAGAGAGAGAGAGAGAGAGAGAGAGAGAGAGAGGGAGAGAGGAAGAACTATGAGGAAATCTACCAAATTTAAATCCAATCGTTGAAAATGTGTGGTACAGCAGTAAGCAACTTACCATTCGGAAACAAACACCTAATGAAAAACAAAACATTTTAGCCAGTGGTTATCAAATGCAATAATTTCACACAATAACACACAATCCATTTCATGCTCATATAAGAAATGATTATGATAATGAACAATAAAAGATACTCTTTGAAATCGAAGTGACTTGTGGAATAATGAACAGCATGCAAACAAAACAACTAAACCATCAAGCCAGTACAGGTATCCTGCTCATTTGCTTTAGTTTTATGCAGACAATACTTCATATGAATATGTATGCATGTTTACACATTGGCGTGAGATCATTTTTCATTTTCAAATGGAGCTACAGTATATCATGAGATATCTGCAGCAAGAGTTCCACAGTTACTAAGCTGCATGCTTTTTTGAAGACTAAATTTAGAAGCACTGCAAAGATGGCAGCCATTACATTACAAATTACAACCTGTTCACACGTCCACAAGTGCTACTGTTCACAAGCTCCCCCACATCCTACCTTGAACGTGTCCATGTATCTCAAAATCTACGGAGCACAGGTCGGAGGACATTGTGAGCTGCGACGCAGTGTGTGCAGGTGCAGAGAGAGGTGTGTATCCAGTTACAGCTGCCACTGGACGGGCTGCGAGCTATTTTTAAGACAAATACATACGCAGTCAAGAAACCAATGACCCACTCTGGCAAACTGAACAAGCTAGATGATACAGCAACTTTTTCCATTTTGCAATGATGATGTGCTACAGTTTTTATAGAACAGATTTTGTTGACATGGGTTCAGAAACAGCTCCACTGTCAGCTGGTCAGTGGTACTGGGTGGGTCATGTCTTAGTGCACGTCTGCAGTCTGTGTTGTGTTTCTGCAAAAACAAAAAAAACCTTACAACATTGCAACAAAGGCATAAAAAACTATGGGCCATACCTTTGTGCATTTCTGGAAGAACATGTGAATATGCAGCATGATTGAGGTTTTGTCAAATGAGCAACTGTGACAGCAGACGTCTTTGAGGTTGCTCAACCCAGGTCATTATCCTGTGTATGACTGTAAGACCGCAACCCGATACTGTTGAAATCATAATACAGACACCAACTATAACTAAACATTAATCTGAGAAAGAATACTGGAGACCAATTGTGTTTCAGTTACAGTGTAGGATACTCTATACATTTGGTCCTTTAGTGCTCAAAAGCTTGCAAATAATGTTTTTTTTGTATATTGACCAGCTGAGAACTGGTCAATATACAGAGACTATTTTCAAATAGTCTTTGTATAATGTATGTTACATGTCTTTTACACTTAGTTGGGTTATGAAAGGCTTGTGGATTTTTGTAAATATCTGTAAAACACCTATGGCAAAACTAAAAAAAAAAAAAAAAAACAATACTGAGAATGGAGTCTCTGACATAACCAATGTGCCCCCATGTAACATTGTCGTGGGTAGAGAGAGGCATGACTCTTTCTGTTGGTTTTAGACTAATTGGGTACCCCCTTAGCGCTAAATGGGTACCCAGTACTAGAACATACACAAAAAGAGGAATTCCTTTATTATGTTACTTCTACCCAACATTCTACCCAATGATTCTGTACAGACAGTTGTACAAATAGACATCTGAGTATCCTTTAAATTAAAAAAATTAAAAAATGTTAAATAAATGCACTTCACTATATGTCCACTAGAGAGTGTAAAGCCTTTTGAAGCAGGCATCCTTCATTGCTAGAAAGCTTTCATACTCCAGCTTTTATTCATTCATTCATTAATTCACTCATTCATATATTCATGCAGCCATTTTTATGGTTTGTATTGCAGAATCAACAGCAACCATTACAGCATTAATATAGTGACTTATACAGTAGCATACATTATCTACTTTAGGCATGATCGCGCTGAAAAAATTTGACACAGCAAAAAATAAATAAATAAACGTAATTATGAAGTGCATGTTTGGTTTGGATCCCAAGAACATGGCAGACCTGCAGGCACCTCAGACTACCTGACACTTTCAATAACACGTTTTGCCTTGCAGGTCAAAATGCAAGTGAAAAAATATACCACATTTATTTATTTGTTTGTTAGTTTGTTTGTTTAAAAAAACTAGACAGTAAAATTGAAAAAGCAATGGTAAAATGGAGAGGCTATAAAAAAGAAGGCTATAACTCAAAAGTGTGTAAGTGTGTGCTAAAGGCAGAGCGGACACCGTGGGTCTGCTGTAGCTGTCCCCCGTGCCAGCCTCTCGTCCTCTCCCGCTGATCTCTTCTCTCCATCTGCTCTCTGTTTGCTGCTGTGGCACTTGGCATTTGAGGGTTCTGAGTTCTGGTTCTGAGTTGTAAGCCTGGGGCCTGATGGAGAAGACTAGTGAGGTCAGACTCCTCGGGCCTTAGGGGTCAGCTTCAACAGACAATTAGGGAAAATACCACGTGCCCACAGTAGAGAGATTTTCATACTGCCTACTGACACCCTGGCAAAACACTGTCTAATCCACGAGGGATTACAGCTACAAGGAGCATGCTCTGTCACCACACACACACACACACACACATAGGCCTAGTCCCACACAAACACAGCTGTACAAGTATGTGACTGGCACGTACACACAGTCATGCAAACACACACAGAAAGCAGAGACTCAAACACACACAGAAAGCAGACTCAAACACACACACACACACAGACTGCCACATGCACCAATACACGCACAAGCACACTTCATCACCGGAATACGCATGAGCGCACCCACATGGACACATACACTGAAGCACCACCACATGCATGAATGCATGCAAGCACAAGTAGACACACATACACACACACACAGACAAACACACAGCTAGTCCGTTATTCAGTTCATCTGATGCACTAATGCATGTTCTTCCCTGGAGGCAGAAATTAGTGAGGCTCAACGGCTCCCAAAAATAAAAGAATGCTCAAATTACTCCTCATCCCTCCATAATTTTAGCTCTCCACTTCACATCTCATTATAAGGCCCTTTTGTACGAGCCGGAGAGAGAGAACGCTTCACAAACTCTCTCTGCTAAAATGTCCTGTTTAGTTTTCAATTAAAGATGTTTGGCAGAGAGTCCATCGAGCCTAATGAAGCAACTGTGAAAACAGCTACAATAATAGTTAATGAAATATGAGCATTTGGTGAGTAGATAGATAAGTAAATAAATAAATAAAGTCTGGGTTTAAAATTAGGAACCTGGCCCATGTCCAAGGACAAAGAATTCAGTGTGGTCAGATTAGATATCTAATATTAGAGTAAGAGATGGGATGTTTCAGCTCCAGCTGTTCTGCACGGATTCCTGGGTGGCTGGGAGTTGTTCAACTGACGCAGCTGTGAAGGGCATAGCCAGCGCCGTCGGCATCTGCTGGGATTTAGCTCTGGGAAGACACAGGCATCTCAACAGCAGCACAGCAGAGCACCCACACACACACACACATACACACAAACACACCAAACATGCCGACGGGACAGACATACACACACAAATATGTGGCAACACACAGGCAAGACACAAACAAATAAACAAACACAGAGGCACAACGAGGACGTATGCAAACATGAAGACTTGTGCCAACACACATGGAGGAGAAGGGCACTTAAAGTACACACACTGCCTGTTCCTATCTGTCTTTTTCTCCTCGCTACACCTGCTCTGTCAACCCCCACCCCCTCCACACACACACACACACACACACATACACACACAATCTACATACGAAAGGGCACTGCTACGGGGCTGCCAACTGGGTATGTTATGATGACTTGCACAATGGGAATACTCATTGGAATATGCAACATAAACAGCCTCCCCCCTTCTCTTGAAACACCCCCACAACCCCTCCAGCATCTCCAACTGTCCCCTTGTGCCACTGAGATGACAACTGTTTTCCAAACTTGCTAAATTGGGAATTGTTGGAAAGCGCGCACGCTGGGAGATGGAGTGGTGATATAATCTAATCTGGTCTCCCGCGCTCTTTACACATGGTTGGCTTTCCTGTTTGGTGAAGCGGCGTGTGCCTCGGCGCGACCGGGCTGCGACTGTGGCTGGGTTGGGTTGGGTTGGGCCTGGCTTTTTTAGGTCGGCGTGTTCTCTCAGCGTCTGTGGAACATGTCGAGTGCTGTTTGCTGGGACGCGGCGGCAGCGTTGCCGAGGCGATCCCTCGGGCCCTCGTCAGCTGCATGGGCGGCGTGCGGCACAGAGAGGCGTGCGGACGGTTGAGCTGCCGGCCAACACGTCAGCCTCAGCTAGCGAAAATATCACAGACGACCGCAAACACAGATACACTCACACAAACACACACATACACACACACACAAAAACAAACATCTGCGGGCACTCATACACACAGACTTACGCACGCACACAAACACATGTAAACACACAAAAACATAAACAACTACATGCACACACACACACACACACACACACACAGAGACAGAAACATATACATTGCCTTAGGACAGAATTGACAGACACATAAAATGCTGACACGCACACACACACACACCATTTTATGTAACTATAACTGAGTGCATAGTGCTCTGTTAAATGCCCTGTATTACTTCTGATTAAATGACTTGGTCCAGTTAAAGGCAAGGGCTGACATCACTGGGACTGGTCTGTGTACAGTATGAATGCATGCATGCACATGTGTTTGGATTGAGGGGAGTTGTCACAGCATGTCACATACAGCTTACTGTGTGTATGTGCCTGTTGATGTTATGGCAAACTGCCCTCACATGAAAAGGTTAAAGGTCACAGAGTTCACTGTACACACATCCCACAGTTCCACAAGAGGGATGTGTCACCATGGCTGCCTAACGCATTGTGATGTCAGACAGCACCTGGGGCACTGTGGGAATGAGGCTGCCCGTTCTGAGCCAGCGCACGAGAGAGACCACATGAGCACACACAGTACAGCACAGCTCAGCACATCCCCCCACCCAATCAGTGGATATAAATCAGGTCAGCGCTGGTCATCTATTTTAATACCGCAATTAAAAAAAAAAACTAAAAAAAAACGATGCATTATTTAAAACTCTGCCATCCATATTTCATTGTTTGCAGGATTCCCAGGAGTTTTCACCATTAACGTTAACTCGAGAAATTTACTTGTTTCCATGCACTGTCTATTCAGATCTGCTCAACTGCCTGGAAAACCTGACCACAGTTTAAATTCCACAGTCCACTATGAAATATACATTACGGTGTAACCGTCAGTGTCTCCACTGGAGGCTTGGTTGGACCCAACCATAAATGTATGTTATGTTATGTACTGTAAATGCTTTATGTTTAACATTGTCATGGTCAAAACCATAATTAAAGACAATGGGTTTTAACAGTCAGACAGAGCAGAGCATGGATCTATTAACTGAGTAGCCCAATGAACAGGATTTTCTAAGCATGCATTCTTACATTGAGCTAGAAAGCATGCTGTTCATGTAGATTTCAATGACTAATATTTTGTACACTTCTGTGACCAGTAGATGTCACTGAAGACAAAAAGGCCCCACTCATCGAGACCCCTCCAATAACGTTCCACTTGAGTGAGTAAAACAGTCAAAGACAGGTTTCATAATTCAGGTTTGTAAGCTCAGTCATAAGGTTTGTGGATATTCATATGATTGTTGTATAACTTTACATTATATTATACAGATGGGAATTTGAGATGAACACAGTGAAATGGTAAACCATGGCAGCTGAACAGCTAAAACACATCATGTCTCTCATCATGTAGGGTAACATTAAATTCTTTCACAGCAACACAGACTATACCCAGCTCACGCTCCCCCTTAGTGGGTGAGCATTCCGATGCTGTGTGAATTCTGCTTTACAATGACAGGAAGAGGCAACATCGAAGGGATCATGTCTGATTTCCACGCTCATGCATGTAACAGGAAATCTACTGTACACAGTGTGGTTCCGTGAGTCACCAGGATTCACTTTTATATTGATGTGCAGTCCATGAAAAGAAATTGCTAAACATGAGCTGAAAAAATAAATAACAGATTATTATATATCTCCATGTTGCACACACAGACACACACACCGAAGATTAATGAAATAATGGAGATTATGTGCAAAGATGCAGACAGATGAACAGATTGACAGACACATACACACACACACACACACAAAGAGAGAAATAGGGGGTAAGAGAGAGAGATTGAGCTGTTAGGACATTCTGCATAATATCTATTCAAATGGAGGAGCTAAACAGGGCCTTGCTCCAGCAAACTGATTGGTTGGGCATTTGTTTTTTTATATAGTAACCTAGATTCACTTTAGGGAAAAACACACTCTGCACTGTTGTAGTGTTTGCTTGCAGCAGAGGGCTAACTGCGTTGGCTACATGGTTAAGCTAATCACAGTGCAAGAGGGGGGTAAAAGGTGTCAGTCTTCACAGTGCCTCTGATTAACCCTATTACAAATAATGATGTTTGTTCCGACACACACTACCATGCTGACACAGCAACAGAGGCTTCTGGGTTAAATGGCACTGCTGTTGGGGAAACCTAAGGAGTATTACCGTCCAGCTGGATGACTGCTGACACAGCCCAACACCAGAAACACTAAGCAGGGGGACATAGCAAGTACAAGAGGTTTTAATTCACACTGAACAATGAACTTATGAGTGTTTCCATAAACACTTGGCCAAAATCCTCCTGCTCAAATTGGCTAAACCTTGCCCTTTCACTGTTTTTCTTTGGGACGGCTCAGCTAGAGCTGGACGTACTGTAAGCCCCATAAGACCTTTCACACACTTCCTGTCCCAATCTATCAGATGGGCCTGGATGGTGCTGTCCACTGCTCATTACCTGAGCAGAGGGATAGAGAGGGGGGGGGGGGAATTGCACTTTTTGTTGAATATGGCAAATTCCTCCTTCTGTTTTTCTAGCTGTCTGTGCCATGTGTGTGTGCTATAAATAATGCTGCTGTTTGTTTCCCATTAAGAACCAGGGCCGTGTACAAACAAATGGCTTGGACCAGCCAATGACAACAAGGGATGTGCATGTTCCAATGCACCAGCCAATAACAACAAGGGATGTGCATGTTCCAACACTGCTTCATGGGCATGGGATTGGTGGCATTTGATTGGCTGTTAAGGTAATGTTTTCAGTACCTTTTTATTTAGGAGTGTCCTCTTGCACAACTTATCTGAGACTTCTGCAAAGAGAGGGAGAAGAGAGAGAGACACTAAAAGAGAGAGAGAGAGAGAGCCAGTGAGAGAAAGAAAGAGAAGATGAGTGAGTGAGCAAGAGAGTTGAAAGTGATAGTCTCTCTATCATTTAATGATGCTAGCTGTTTAACAACACTTTGAGGGAACGTACCCCTTCTCTAATTAGGGCCAGTCCTAGGATGGTGACTAGGCTCTTCTAGTCCAGCGAGCGAGCCGCAGCTCCTTACCTCACGGCTCCGGGCTAAAAATAGCCATAAACTCCCACTGACCCCTGGAGCTGTGGCAACGTAACGTGATTTAGTTTGGCATCTTTGTGAGGACTGATTTTGAAGAGCTTTAACCTGCTGTAAGCTGGAAAGTCAACACAAAGAGAGAAAAAAGTGTGTGTGGGGTGGGGTGGGGGTAATACACAGAACACCCTTAGGGAGGTTCCACCATGCAGATGTCCACTTTTGGAGAGCCATATTGTAGCAACATAATGTTGTGACACGATGCTCTTCTCCTTCGTCCGTCAAGACTCTCCCTCTGTTCCCCAAACACCATTCAGCTGGGGAAGTTGAACTTTGGCTGATTGTGCCAGTTGTGGTTTGTCTGTGCCCATTTTGGGGGCAGCCGTGGTCTACTGGTTAGCGCTTTGGACTGGTAGCCGGAGGGTTGCCGGTTCGAACCCCGACCAGTAGACAACGGCTGAAGTGCCCTTGAGCAAGGCACCTAACCCCTCACTGCTCCCCGAGCGCCGCTGTTGTTGCAGGCAGCTCACTGTGCCGGGATTAGTGTGTGCTTCACCTCACTGTGTGTTCACTGTGCTGAGTGTGTTTCACTAATTCACGGATTGGGATAAATGCAGAGACCAAATTTCCCTCACGGGATCAAAAGAGTATATATACTTATACTTATATTTCAAGGCCTGCATTTAGGTCTACACAGTTAGTGGGCATAGGATGTTTTATGTAGAAATAACATAAAATCACTTTCCCTAAATGAGCTATAGAATTCACATATTTATAAAAGACCATCAATACTAGTAAAATATCAGCCTATTCAGATCAAACTCCTGTCTATAATTCTGTGGAATAACAGAGAGCTTTCTTTTGTGGAGGGCATAATTATAATGGACGTGTATGTGTCAGCCAAGTTCATGTTGGGAGAAACCCACAGTCTTAATCTTGCTGCTAAATCTCACTCTTAAATAGCTTACATTTCATATTTTGGCAACAGAGGGTTTTGTTTCGGCTGTAATTGCTTTAATCTGGGCAGCTGCGGACTGCAGGCTACTGGATGGGTCGCTTTGCTGCTAGCTTAGGTTACAATATTTCTGTTCCAATGATAAACACAATAACAGAGCTAGAAAGCCAATGACAAGTGTTGTGCTGCACGACAGAAATGACATCTGTTTACAAAGCTGTATATCCTGCATGGGAATGGTTATCAAATTCATAGAAATATGTTAAGAAAGCTGGAACTAAAACCAAGGTGCAAACCCAACAGAGACCCAATTTTGTTAAATATTTCAATAAATATTTTAATTAGCCTAATCATCATGAGCACTAATATCTGTATTTGAAATACACGCTGATATCCCTGCAAAAATGTCAAAGATCTATGGCCTGAAGTTTGAGTGACACTAGCATCAGTATACCAAAGGGAATGATATTTATTAAATAGTTTAATATGTGATATATCAATCAAAAAACATTGGTTGAACATTTTATTTTGCACTCCAAAAAATAAATATGAATTTAAATATGCCCATAGATATCTCACATACATAAAAATCACTCTCAGAAATGTATAAATTTAAAGGAGCATGTGAATTGATTACAAAGGTCTGGTATGGACTGACCATGTGATGCATTGATCATGTTAAGGTGCTATGGTAGAGTGCGCAATGTGCAAAAGTGAACAGTGCAGGGATTGAACAGTGCAACTATTAAAACCATTATCACATCTGAAAATTAACTATTTAGAGGCTGATGGTTAATCAGGTTTGTTTTCAAGAAAACAGAAATATATGTGTTTGTGTATCACTATTCACAATGTAATGACACATAATATATATTGATGAGAGTATATTTTATCTGCAGCACATTTACTTTTTAATGATAAAACACACCATCACCACTTTTAAATAATGGTGTTAATGGTGAAGGTTGTTATGCTATATGGTTTGTAAACTGCAATCTAAAATATCTACTGACCAAAACAGAATTTTATCATTAATGCATAAAGTAGGCTACCTATCTCTACTAAAGCATTTGCAATTTGAGTGAAAGGCATTATATAGCCTAAGTTCGTTTTAATGTGAAGACAAATCTATTATCTGTATTTTGATCTCTGAGCGACCATTAAATGACTCAGATTTACAGATAAACAGCTTGTCTTTTCCTGGAATCCAGAGATATCTGTACCGACACACTTGCCATCAACATTGACCCTCCTGTCACTACAGCTGTGTACACTGGGGGCGATCAAGTAGCAAAGATTCTGTAGGCAAGCTGTATGCAAATACTCTCAACCATGTAGGCAAGCCTACAGACAAATTTAGAAGTTGTGTAGATCCGGTAAACAGGCCTGCTTAAACTGGCCGAAAATATTTGCAGAACAATTTAGGTAAAATATTTGTTTGTTGGTCTTAAAAACATTCTGGTCAAACTATGAAAAGAAATACTCGCACAGGAGTCTGCGCACGCACACCCAATGGCCTACATGTATTTTTTAAAGCTTTTGTACCGACTGAATCTAATAACAAAAGGTAATTGTTTTCAAACATACATAAGTAGGCTATTGTTAAGATATTTCAGAGACGCGTTTCAAATTCATGTTTTGATGGTTTAAAAAAAAACACCAAGTTACTAGCTCCTCCCATTTGGTGATGTAGTGATAAGACAGAACCTCCTTAATTACTAATTTCTGCATCCCGCTACTAGCTCCCTTCTGTCCTACGAGTTCCTTCATGCATGGAATACCCTGATCATATCGTCTCTGATCTCTTACCTTTAAAACGCAAAATCGGAGGTTTATTTTGATTGCGGCATGGGAGATCAGAAAGAGCCGACGATGGTCCACAGATCCACCTCGTTCAGTATTAAGAGTCTGCTTCTGCCCTCGAAAAGTGACAAACCGGACCCTGACATCTCAGAGAAAACCCATCTTCCTTCGGGGTCAGACTCAGAAAAATCCCTGGAACCGGCCGAAATGGAGTCTCCACCATCAGAACCGGAAAAATCAAAAGAGGACGACGGCCAAACTCCGCGAACGACCGAGACCAGCAAGAATGGAAAATTTGACAAGCCGCCATTCAGCTACAACGCTTTGATCATGATGGCCATTAGGCAAAGTCCCGAAAAACGGCTCACATTAAACGGAATCTACGAGTTCATCATGAAGAACTTTCCCTATTACCGGGAGCACAAGCAAGGCTGGCAAAACTCTATTCGCCACAATCTTAGTTTAAATAAGTGTTTCGTCAAAGTGCCAAGGCATTACGACGACCCAGGAAAGGGAAACTACTGGATGCTAGACCCCTCAAGTGATGATGTATTCATCGGGGGAACCACAGGGAAACTTCGGCGGCGGTCCGCTACCTCCAGGGGTAAACTTGCGATGAAGAGAGGACTTCGTTTTGCGCCTCTCGGTTTGGGAATAAATGACAGAGCAAACAACCCTCTCTATTGGCAAATCTCTCCATTTCTATCTTTGCACACCCCACACTATAACGGATCATCTCCTGGATTTCTGAATCAAGGGCACGCGTATGGCTCCTTGCTCCCTGGAGTTGAACAGCTTGGTAACGGGGACCTATCACGGCCCATTCTTGGAGGTTCCTCTGGACCGCTAGGTTTAGCTAATAGCTATGGTATGAACACCTCTCCTGTTGGTTTACTGTCAGGACAGAGCGGTTACTTCGTCTCGGGAAGTCAGCATCCACCGCCACTTCAGCAGAGCGCGGCGGGGTTCGGGGTGCCCACCTGCTCCCCGCCGTCCCTGCTCTCGGAGTCGCTCAGAACCTCTTTGCCGTCTTTTAACCCGGGCGTTTCAAGCGGATTCCCAGGCGTCTTGTCCCATCAGAAAAGAGTTGCATCCAGCTCTTTTTTGAACTGATTAAAATGTGATCGCAGGATGTGTGATAAGGGATGTGTAAAAAAATCAACACTGACTTGTAATAATGGCATATCCTGTGTGGAAAAAGACACAATATGTGCGGGTTAAATTAATAGTTAAATAGCCATATTAGGGCTTTCTGGAGTGTGCGCGCCATTTGGTCACATAGGCTAATTGAAGGGACAAAGTTTGTTACCTTTAGGTTATAAACTGACTCTAGACTTGCCAAAGGTAACGATATATCTCATATTTATATATATTGTGTAAACAACTTCATTGTTTTGGATAAGTTGGTTAATTTATGTTTTATATTTATTTTAAAATGTATTTAAGTCCTATCGTCCTTGTCTCCGTCAGTATTGAGCTACCCAGAGCGATATGAATTATTTATGTAAATATGAATTATTGCTTTCCGTTCTTTTCGTGAAAAGCGCCTTAAACAAATCAGGGTTACAAACACGAAGAGAGAGACATCTGAATCTTCTCAGGTTCTTCTAGGTTCAGCCTACTGTAATTATGTAATGTGGGCTACTGCTGTATTCTTGTACATAATCAGTGTTATAGTCTATCAACCATTTTAGACAGAATTATATACTTCAATTTATTTCCGTTTTCTTTGTGTGTCAGACTGAGAGATCCATAGCGTCGACTGATTCGTTATGCGCATGCACATGCCATGTCAACCGGCTGCATGATAGTGGGCCTCAGTATAGCATGTCATACAGAAAATCATCTATTCATTTCGTTAACCACGATGAGATCCATTTGTATCTGTTGTGTTCAACAGTGGCATAAGGCTTACTGTTTTGATCCTGTTTCTTTTGTAGGTCCAGAATTTCTCAAATGGAACTCAAGAGAGAAAAACAAAATCAAATCCGGGCCTGATGGTCTCAAAGCTGACATTTATTTTAAAATATTTTTTCAAAAAGACAAGTCCTCATCCCATAGCACTTATGTCATTGAAGAATGAGTTTACATTTCTTCAAAATTCCCACCAGAAATGTATCCACTTTCAAATTAATTTAGATGAAAATACAATGCGTGTAGGCTAGGTTACTAGTGAATCACGTGCATGAGTTTCACACAAAAAATCCCAAGACATTTTACTGTATAATTTCGTATATAAGTTGTCATTGTTTATTTCTCAATATTGCATTTTTTGATGTCGGGATTTTATATGCAAAATCTTTCTACGTTTTGCACTTTCAGTGGGGCAAGATTTCTCATTGTATGAAGTTTGTAATTGTGTGTTTTGTTGCTGAAACTAATTTGTTTAAAGTATAAGGTATTAAACATTAAAAATTATTGCTTTGTCAAGAAAAGAAAAAAAATAATAAGTTATTTGTTTTATGTTAAGGGGAAAATATTTTTTAACCATACCCTATAAAATATGTGCATACGAGGGCTGTTTAGGAATCATTTGGTAGGGTAAAGAAGTAGAAGGATAATGTTGCGCTCATATAGTTTTAGAACAGGTGCGTAAAAAAATGTAGCCTAGTTAGGATGAAGCTGGAGAAGTTCGCACTCTTAAAGAATAAAAGACAAAGTCTTAACAAAAGGAGCTTCCTTTTTTTATAAATATAGACGAGCAAGAGCAGACGTTTCAGCCCTCCGGATTTACAATATTAAACTATAGTCATTTGATCAACATACACTATCGTCTACTTACACTCGGACAAAATAATAACGAATAAAAGCTCACTCACACTTTGGAGCATCCATTTTGCATTGATGAGCCTTTCAGATACAACATAGGCCTGTATTGTGCAATGACAAGAGAAACCTTATCAAGTAAATTTAGTAAAAAAAAACAATTCTACCGGGTAGGATAGTCTATTTGTCATAAAGTGGGTTTAGACCGAGACTAGGCCACTGTAGGTCTACCTTAGCCTACAATACAGTAGGTTAGCATTCGGTGACTTCTCGCTGGGGACAATACTTCTCTGGGCCACATAAGATGACATCACGTCAGTCATGAAGAGAAGAGACTATTGTGATGGACCTTTGTAAGCTAACGCCTCAATTTACTTGGTATTATAGGCTACATTGCGCTATGAAAACATCGCTGTGAAAAAATCAGCAATCAATTTATGTTTAAGATGCAAAGATGCGCCAACTTGCCCTATCAGGCTACCATGGTGCCCTGGTCTGTCCGCTGTTTGCATACACTGACGGGTGGGTCCGGTAGCCTATTTTAGCTTAATTAACCCAGGGCGTATTTTCACCACAGCGCAGGTTAAGTTCACAAACAACAAAGCACATAGGCCATGTTCAGTATCGACTCGAAGTCGATATCAGCACTTGAACCTAAAAGGCTCAGGTGTAGGCCTATTATTCCAAAGCCATATTTGTTTGAATGCGTGTTCGCCCGCGCTGTGTGTGTGTGTGTGTGTGTCGGCCTATGTGTGAATGAGTGATAAATACGAAAGAAATAGCATATAGCCTATACTGTTGTGTAATAGACCAAAACACTGATATGTGTTGTCAGTCAGTGACGAAACAGTTATCATTTCGTGATAAACCACTTAAATAAAATCATCCGCCATGCATGAACAATCCATGAAAATAAACAATTCGAGATACAATTACGGACCATTTGTGTTCGAGACGCCCCAGTTTTGTGCCAGTCGAAGCTTGTTCTAAACCAAATATGTTCTCGAAACAGCAGTGGGATATAATTTGTATTGAAGTGGGCCTTCTTTATGATTTAAAAAGTCTAAAGATAGACTCGCTTAAGGGCTCAAATGTAAAGTGTTTTCTTTCCATTTGATGTTGACACCTTTCAACATAGGACAAAAACTAATGTTGAGACACTTAAAAAAACAGTGAGTCAAATTTCGCCTCATAGCCCAAAGGTTAAAAGAAGTTTCAGAGTCGTGTTGTAGGAGCCTAGCCTACACAGCAACTTATGACGAGAACGAATGGTTTAACATTTTACTAGTGTATAATAGTTAGGACTTGTGTATTGCATTGACACAGGGAAATTACAGGCATATGCGTTTGTATTCATAAAAAATACAGGAGTTTATAAACAATAACAGCAGCCTACAACAGGAAAAATCATTTTGCTTTACACAATTGGGCTATACATCATATCCCATCATAGCAGATCTTGTTCAAAATACAAAAAAAACAAAACAGTGAAACCCGTTCCAGTGACTGGCAAAATGCATCGACAAATAGAGTAGTTTTTAAATTACAATGGTCAGACAATAGCATTTATCTTAATTAAGCATTCTGCCGGATCTCTGCCGTGACACAGCAGTTAAATGTTTTTCTAAATTCTAATAAAATGAAGTTCAACTCAAGTGGGTGAGGAGTTGTGACTAACAAGTTGTGGATCAGGATCATATTTGAAACCTTCATAAATTACACCACAAGTGCAAAATAGATAGATAGATGATAGATAGATACTTTATTGATCCCCAAGGGGAAATTCAAATGAATGACACAAGAACGCATTTGTCTAGGTTTTGCCAATGCGGTTAAAGTAATATAAGCGTTTGGTAAGATGAAGATCCACTAAATCAGGTTTAACAAGCAGAAGCACCTTTTCTCAGATTTGGGAAGTGTAGGGTTAAAGAAATACCCTAGGCCTATGTTCCAACAAAGGAGAAGCATGAAGTTGCACAAAAACACTCACAGTTTAGATGAGCTGATAAATAATCAGGGGCGCAGCTACCCATTTTTGAGGGGTATGCAACAACAATATTGCCCAAAAAAAAAAAAAAAAAAACACAAACAACTAAATCAAAACAAAAGTCCAATAATTTACACTATTACTGTGCATTAGTGTCTATTGAATATGTTTTTAAAGAAATGCTGCCAATTTGATGTTTAACTTGATGTTATACTTGATAAGTAGCCTATAGATAAATGGTGCATTGCCACTTTAAGAGAGTCTAAACGGTTCTCATAACGTCCTACTGCTCACAATGGATAAGGCTGATAGGCACTCTAGCCTTGTTTGTTTGCACCACATTGATAACACAATATTAAGTTATTACAAGGAACCTTCATTGTAAGGATATGGAAACATGTAATGAGTTACTGCTAGCATGACATTTCTGTTTGCAGTTGGCCATTAAAAGTGCCGTATGAGCATGGTAGCCACCTAGCTATCTGAATGGAATAGGCTGTTTCAATCGGCATTATGCTTAACAAACGCAAGTTAGTCTGTTAACATTCATATTTGCAAGCCTCCAAGTACAGACGTCATCACTTTAAATCCTACCTGTTGCCTTTCACCGTCCACTTATTTAACTGCTGTTGCATCCCTTGACATGCCATCTCCTTTTCCCTCTTTCTTTTTCTATTTTTAGTCGTCAACAGCTTTTTTTTGCTGTATCCATCTTTTTCCATAGACGGCAACTCACTACTCGTAGGCCTATCTGCTCGCCCAGCGCTCACGGCGCCCCCACTCCCTCTTCTATGTCAAAATTCTATTCTAGCCTGTTAGTCCTCTAAAATGTTATAGAACATTGAGAAAATGCTGAAATGATTTAGAAACGGACAGCAGTAGCTACATATAGAAAATACCAAATATATTATTTTATTTTTTTTACCATCGCTTTGGCGCCCGCATATAGCGCATACCCACTTTTTGCGCCACTGTAAATAATACAAAAATGGTGAATTAAATGTTCTGCCTGTTCCTCAAAGCTGGAACACAGTGACACAAATATCGTTCGTTACTAACCATGGTTCGACAACGACGATCAAGTTTAACGGGGCCAAAGAAATGTGTTGGAAATAAAATCCATGGGCGTTGGTCTTAGCCTAAAGCAAAAAAAACTCACGAATAGATTGCTTTACTTGACATAGGCCTACATTCACACCATCTCGAACGAAAGTAAAAAATATAAACATTTTAAAAAGAGAAACACATTCGTTAGGCTAGCTTGTAACAACACATAATCATTACTGGTGAAGTGGGTCATTTACGATATGCATGCATTTGTGTATTTTTAAGGCCTGTGTCCAGCTGCCATTTCAGTAATTCTTTGAATACTTTCGGAAGACTATAGTTCAAGTTTCAAGTAAATCTTATAAGAATGCCTAATGCATGAACGCACCATATTAAATGGGTCTATTGCAAGCAGGTCCTTACCTACAGGTTGCCTGATTGTGTTGCGCAAACAAAATCGCAATTGTTGGGCAAACTTTCTCATGTTATAAATGCTTTGAAATGTAGCCTACATCAACTGACTGAAAAATAGTTAACAGTTAATAGCCAGTCGACATTTCATACTTGCAAAGGCTATATGCGCGTATTGCAGAAATACGCACGCAGTTTGAACAATGACATGCTTAGAAAAACAGGAATAGCTACATTAATTTGGTTCTTGTCAGGATAACAGAAAATAATTGTGTGTGTTGAAGTCTGCATGTATAAGGGCCGCATATCTTTTGAAAATTGCATTAGAACCATGAGCATGTCATCAGGCAGGAAAATAGTAGCCGATTCGCAGCTAAAAATTTTCTTTCTCTTTAGCCATCGACGCAATAATCACCCCTTTTCCCAAAATGAAATTCCATTTCATCCGTGAATAGCAGTGGGTCTGACCATAAAATAAACACTGAGTCCCAAATGTGGCATTTTGATTTGTGAATTAACATCCTTCAGTTCAGTGCCTCATAGCTTAATTATTATACAACAAACACAATTTCATGAAATCTAACTGAATTTATGTTTGTGTTTAGTCTCTCTGTAAGAACGCAGCATCAAGCACAATATCACAAAATGAGTGGATCTAAATGCTGGACCGAAAATCCTCACAATACTAATTGGCAGCTGTATGAAAAAAAGGAGAAGTCAAAAGGAGATTGACAATCTAAACCTAAAAACTTTAGCTTACATTTTACTTTTACAGACAGACAGACAGACACACACACACACACACACACACACAGAGAGAGACATACAGACACAGACACAGACACAGACACAGAGACACAGACACAGACACAGACACACACACACACAGACACACACATACTTCCTGGGTCTCACCTCTTGTGTGTCTCTGCTAGTGATGGTAATCCCCAGAGGTCAGGAGGACGTGTCTCTGGATGGTAAAGGTTAGTCTGGTCACTGATCACACATTTGACACTTGTTCAGCCCTAACTTCCTTTTCACAGACAACACAATTCTTCTTAAGTGGATAGTCTACAAATCAGCTTCCCAGTTATCACCAAGAAAACACTACAGGCCTACCTGAAAAAAGAACTGCCTTGATGGCCAAACCTGCTGAAATGCCAAAGTTCGGAGTAAGAAAAGTTTAGGGCGGCTGGTGGTCATTTTACAGGAACCACCATTTTCCATTATTCGGTTCCAATTCACTTGTCATCTCGGCAATCAAGTAACATGCAAGTCACTCATGAGTATCACAAAGCAGGGTGAGACTGAGCCAGACAAAGTGTCACTTCATGACATGAGCGTCCACATTAACATGCTTTTAGTGATCTAAACCATCTCCTGTGTGTGATATTAACCCCTGCCATGCATGTGCAGACATGTGTAAAAAGCACTGGGCCTCAGTCCACTGCCTGCCCATTCTTTATGTTAGTGCCCAGTATCAGGTGCCAGTTGGGCTCCATATTCATTTCAGCTCTGCCACCCGCCATTAAAAAGCTAAGATCAACCTACAGTGGCGTACCGGTAAGCAGGATGATCTAAATCGAATGAAAATTTAAATCCAAATCTACAAGAGAAAAGGAGAGAATGAGATGGCGATGTGCGGTTTGATTATGGTAAGACATAACATAGAATGGAAATCTTCTTACAAGCTGATTGAATAGGAAACATTTTTAACGGCTGTTTTATAAGCAGAGGAGAGACTGGGGGAGACAAATTTCTCTCTGCAATAATTTTGCCAAAATAAGTGTGCTGCCTACAAGACAATTTAGTAAGACAGAAATATAATTATGAACGCGCTGAACATTCATGAGATTACTGAAGTATATTGCAATACTGAAGCCGAGCTTGCTTTGCTTTATTAAAAAGAAACACCCCTATTGAAAAAGTAAGACACTGTTTATTCAATCACCAGTACAAGTCCAGTTCAGTTTGTATAGTAAGTGGAGTTTGACATGCTTATATATCACATTCACTGTCAAACAAACTGCTAAAATATCTAAAAAGTAAAAAAGTTAAATACATTAATTTTAGCTTTCAGAGGCAGCTACGCTATTCTTTCATTTGCCGGTTTTAATCTATTTACAACAAGACCAAAAAAACTAAGCAATACCACCAAAACAGGCTTTCATTATTTTATAAACATTACTTTATAAAAGTTGTTTAAGGAACCCTCACTTAATATATTATTTTGGTCTGTTAAGTATTAGGAAATACAGAAATCGTAGAATTCTAACATTGAGTCCGAGGCCTCAACTTAATTTTGTATGATGTAGTGCACTAGCCAAATCAAAGTTGTGCCGACAAACTTCTCACTGCTGGCTGTGAATATTCTATAGAAATATCCCATAATAGCACACATTATAAATAATGTTTCATAGAAGTTCCGTAAATATTGTTATTTTATATTTAGTCTTACCTAAGCAATAAAACAAATGAAGTGTAAGTGTTTCCAAATTATTTAATGGATAACAAGTCACTAAAAACCAGAATGCTGCTTTGATTTCTTGAGATGCTGAACTTATTTTGTGGAAGTCAGTTATGTTGATGGTCAAAACCTAGGATTTGTGTCTGTGAGGATAGAAACTGACTGTTGCTTGCGTTGAAGAACCTCAGACATTGCATCGAGACATAACAGAAAAAGGCCATTTGAATGGTTTGTCATTTTGTCCGCAGGATTTCCACTGCCCTCTGCACATGCCTGATTATAGGGCTCTGTGAATTGATGTTTATGTAAAATAGACCTAGATTTGATTTTATACATGGGTTTGACAAAACATGTAAAGGAATTCTCTACCGCATGTTTCTGCTTTTTTTACGGTTTATTAGATTGTATTCTTCCTGAAATACATTAGTTCATGCTTCCATTATATTGAATATAATAACACAGCTTTTTTTGTATAGTGGATAACACATTGATTAGTATGTGTTGTTGCAAGTAAGTATATTTTATATTGATATATATTCAGAAACTACCTGAAGACGAAAACTAAATACATTTGTAGTTTGCTGATCACTATTTGTTTCATTAATATACACTAGTCTTAAGCCGTAAGTAAATATAATAGTTTATTTGTCTCTGTTTTACAGTTACTTTGATTGCAGAGTCAATTTGGCTGCATAGTTCATACATAACATTACATATTTTCTAAATTATTCTCTATTTTATTATAATAATTATCTTAAATTCAAAGAAAATATATATTGTAATTTGAGCATTATACTGTAAATACCGTAACTTCAGAAATGTTATCGTGTCGAATAAAAATTGTTAGTCAGGCGATCAGTCATGATCAAATGCAGCACAGACAGCAAATGATGGAAGGCTGGCTGCCATTTTCAAGTGATAAGTCCTTTTTACTGTGGTCTCGGTTGAGGTCAAGGGCTGACATTTTAAACCAAAGCCCTCCGTCCTATATGCAACTCATGTAGTGACTATATTGGAGATGTGTTTTGCCAGATTGAGTTTGTTTTGAGTTGTTGTTTGTGTTTTTCCAATCCTCTCTCTCCCCCACCCCACCCCCACCACAATCCTCCCGACCTATCCCCCAGCTGATGAGCGCAGCTAGCTTAAAGTTTCGTAACAATGCGATTGCGCCCTCCACCCCCTAGAATTCCGTGACAAATCACAGCCCTTCCGCCTGCTCGGCAGTGGAGAGCTCTCTGGCAGTGGCGGAGAGAGGTGAGGCGTGGCGTGGCGTAGCGTTGTGACGGAGGTGACCTTCCTCGTTGAACACGCAAAGAGAGTGGGGGGATGCTGCTGCTGCTGCGCCCGTGCGCTGAGCGCCGTGCAGTCACTGCACATGCGCAACAGCATCTGCAGAGTTTCGTGACAAGACTAATAGTCTGCATGGATCACTGGCACGAAGAGTCAGTTCTAATTACGATTATCTGGGGCCTCCACCGACTCTATTTTCAGAGTCCCATCTGAATGGTTTTCAAAGACACCAACAATGTGCACAGGACCCCGCCCCCTCACGGTTCCCCTCTGCTTGAGCAGCGTGTTAAAAGGGAACAAAGGGCTTCTGATACACTCAAACTCTTCCAATCAATTCGCCATTTATTATATATGTGTGCTTGCTTTCGTGCTCTGCCTCTTGCCCCCACACCGGCTGCTTCAAGGCCTGCACATTTGCCATGGCCATGTGAATTTTCCAGCATTCGCTTTTTTACCCTCTTTTCCGCCGATTGCAGAACGATTCTCATTTTAGTCGATTTAAGTTCAAGGCATTACGACGCAGTTTAAGCTCTGAAGTGTTAAAGGTAGGAAACTTTATTCTATACAATTACCTATGTAATAATTATCAACTTTCATTGATATTGAAAAGAACAGGATCGGCACTGGAGAATGTAAATACCCAAATGTTGCAATGCACACAAAACACTGCAATGGGCACAGTGATGGCTATCACCCTTTTACAGACGTCAAACACTCATAGCCTTTCATACTGTTTTCCTATGACGATAGACAAGCCTTGGTCCTGAATTATTCATCTGCATTTTTACATTATGAAGTATCTCCTCTATCTCCAGATCTGTGTGACAAATTTCACTGCTGCAGTTGTGAGGTCAAGCCTGCAGGTTAATGGATTATGTCAAATATGCAGAGATCCTTCAGTGTATCTAGAAGGATAAAAGAGGAGAAGAGCTTTGATTTGGGTTGGATTCTAATGCACTGCAATGGGGTTAGGGCAGACCGGTGGGGGAGGGGCCAAGGGACTCTTGCCACTAAGGTTGTGAAGAAAACATGGCATGCTGTGACCCAGGTCACATACTAATACAGACTAGCTCCCAAATACTCTTGGTCTTCTCAAGGGATAAAAAAGCAAGCCTGCTGCTTCAAAAATGGCAGCTTCTAACCCAAAAAAGCAGAATCTGCACGTCAACCCAATTCGCCACTACAGGCGCCATGACAGAAAATGCATAAAGCTCTATTCCTCTACTCCCCTGGTCATGAATCAGACAAGGATTTCTCATTAGGAGTTCCTGATTACTATTTCAAATTTAGAAAAGCAAATAAATAATTACTTTATCGTCAATTATATGCAATTTGTTTGGACTGCAGAATTTTGCACCTTACACATCCCGTTTCACTTGAAAGTAGAGATCAGTGTGTTGAATAGATTGAGTCCATTATTTTTTTGTTTATTCTCCCCAAAGTTGAATAATAATAAAAAACTGAAGCTCTCCTTCACTGTCCCATAACTCGTGGTGCAAAAAAAGAATACTGTTTATTTGTTCCTCAGGCTACAATGTGTTTCCTCTGGGGACCATTCTAATAAAAAAAATCAGCCAACCATTTTTAAATGTTCTAACTACTGTTCACATGCTTGAGGTAATAACTTCATCATGTCTGTTGTCACTATTTTGGTGAGACAATAAAAAATAAAAATAAAATAAATAAAATTCACAACTGTTGCGTAACAATGTGAGTATGAAGAAACGTGAAGAATGTGAAATTAGACAAGTGTATTTCTATACATTATTGAACAGGTGTTTTGGTCATATGGCTATATTTTAAGCAAAATCATAACATTATATGTGATATAAAATACCAATATATATTGAAATATAGGAGTTCAATTTCTGACAGAAAATACCAATGTTTTTGCAAACTAATGAGCGTGATTAGAAATAGTAATGCAAGAGTTGTACGGACAGAATGTAAATGCATGTTATATTTTTGAAGGCAGCGTTTAACACTCATATTTTATCTGGTTCTTGAAGTGTGTGCAAAGACTTTTCTTAAAATTGTTCTCTTTACAGCCTCTAATAAAAATCTGATTTATTTATGTTAACCTAATTTTAGCGGTAACATGTACTTTAAAAAGTATGTTTTTACATACTGCAAGACACTATGCGCCATGAAAACTTTAAAAAGATATGGTAGTAATTAAACACTAAAAATATGACATTTACTCTCTTACTCTTACTAAGTCAAAAACTAAATATTAAAACTGGTCACATTTCACTTACGTAAGATCAGAACAATAACTGCATAAGATAAAAATAAAAAAAATTGTATAAAATAAATTTATACAAAAAATATTTCTTCTGATAACAATGACTATCGTCGTAATTTAAAAGAGAGAAAGGATGTGCGCTGATTCATTAACTCATTGCACAGTGCTTTCCTATATGACTACATTGCTGGCAAGTTTGTCATGCAAAGTATATAGGTCAATTTCAAGGTCAGTTCCAAAATAATTTGCTTCTTTTGGGTCATTACACTGTCTGATTCTGTCTGTATGGCTGTAACTGTATATTTTTAAGCCATATGAGTGTAAAATGCATTTAAAATGTTACGGTTTCACTGTATTTTATGAATATGTAAAATATCAGTATTATGCTTACTGTACAGTGTTTAATGTAGTGTTGATATAAGGTTAGTCGCTATGGACAAAAGCATCTGCTAGATAATAAAAACATAAACATAAATATTTATTTGCTCTGTATTTTACATGTAAACTCATAGCAACAATGTATATTTAACTGGCCACACAAAGCAGATACACACATAATATGTTCATTCTGGTTAGGTCTATGCAGACCTTTGAGTTATGTTACTGCATGTTTATTTTCAAAGTTTGTGTATTCTTAAAAGTTTTAATAGTTTCACTGGTATTTTAAAACTTTTGTGCATAAATATGTACATTACAGTTAAATTTGCTTAAAAATATTGTACATCTAGTTGGAATGCACACACATCATCCATTACAGTTCATGGTAAAACAAAGAATGAATCTGTGATGATGAACTTTATTTATTATGTCTAGTTGAATGCTAAGTAGAACTTACATTATTATTTTGTTTTATCATGTGATAAACTTTCTTCAATTTTGAAATGGGTTATGGAAATCAATATGTCAATATACAAATATACAGAGTCTGATAAAAAATCAGCTTATACTTCTATAATATAGTTTACAAGAAAAAAAGTCTCATTCAAATGGGAGAGTGTCTGTTGTATTCCCTAAACTCTGCAACTCTGGGAAAAAACATTTCATTAGTTTCACAAATATCTGATTCATGCTGACCTCCATATGTTCGAACCGTTTTGGGGCAAGGAAGAGGAAAGACACTCATGAACATATGGCATCCACGCCAGAGCCAGATTTCATCAGATATCAGATAACACCTGCCTTGAGACAAGATGGTGTTTACTCCTATCATAAAATCTCACTGTAAATTCAGCGTGAACACAAAAGAAATGCATGTTGAGAAATACAGCTCTTACAAGCCAGGTTTAACTTCTGATAGTAAGGTGATATGTTGATTACTATACTATTCATGATGTTAGATTTTTAATTGATTATGACTTCATTAGGATCAGGATGTATGCGGAAATCATATAGGATAAGCTGGGTGTTTTGTATCACACAGATATTTTTAATAAAGACATTTTTGGTGTGATAAAGGACTCTCAGGTTTAGTTTTTTGTCCATACGCCAACATGATGCAGGATTTGTGTTATATTTGCAGCTATTTCGTAGTTTGTTTTATTTCTGTTATAGGTATTTTACTATTTTAATGTTCAATTGTGACAGTGGACATGTATACATTCATGTTAGTCATAACAATTTAGTTCTCACATGAGTTAAACAAATCATTATTAATAAATTAACTTTCTAACAAAAAATATTCTGTTAAAATGAAATCAAAATGATTTTTTTAACATTAAATATTCCACTATTACACATACAATAAGATTACCATGCGGAAAGATATGTTGACGGATAGCAAACATTAACACGGTAAGTGTTACTTCAGATCCTCAAAAAGAAGAAAAATGCTGTAAGTCACTTCTCTCTACCGTAAAATCATACGTTGACCTAAAAATCATCTTGAGTTCTGCACAATTCTAGAGCAGTGTTTAATTTTGATTCGATGTTGTAATGTTGTAGTGTTGTAATGCCTAGCAGCCTGTCTACAACATTGGTGTTTGATTGTTTTTTCTGTTCTGGCACACACTAACATGTATGGGACAGTTTGCCCACTTGATGAAAATTATGAAAATTCACTGCCATTCGCAAATCTGCCAAGACAAATCAGAGAGATCACTGGCAAAAGCACACTCTGGCAACGGCCTGGGCAGCCGAAATGGGGCCTTAGGCAGCCCTCCATCCCCCATATTGATGCACACAGAGACTAACACAAAAATACACTCAAACACACACACATGCATGCACACACGCACACACACACACACACCACAATTTGAGACAGAGATGTTTAAACCTAAAACAGAGCTCATAGCTGCTGCACAAAATAAGCATTGTACTATATTTGGACAAGGATACACTCTGCCTCTATAAACTGATACATCCATCCTCAAATGATGTTTGATGTGACGATAACAACGGAGTGATGTGTTGACAATAAAGATGCAAACGGGTAGTGCTGGACACTCCAATGCACTCCAAAGTGCAAACAACAGCGCTTTCATCTCGTAGGTGCCAGACTTTTGCGTGGGTCCAAAAATCGGACTTAACAACCTGTGTTCTACCCCAGTGTGCTCAATGACTTGAGAACTAATTGGGGTAACGACAGGGGTGTGGCTCACACTGTGACCCCAGCCAAGGGGCGGGTGAGGAGGTTAACCAAACAGCCATGGTGCGTGACAGTAATCCGGCCATCTCAACAGCGTGATCTGTGTCAGGTCCGAGCCGCAGCAGCCTTCACTGCATGCTTTAAGGCACCAAGAGCAGGTGAGGACACTTAGCAGGAACAAAGCTGTTTTTCTAAGCAAGCCATGAGTTTGTTTAGCCAGAGCCCACACACTGGTGTTGAGGACCCACTGACCACATTTGCTGGAAATGTCAAGTCTGGTACAAAACACTTCTGTTTTCCCACAAGATTTGCCTTAATATTACTATGGCCATACACAAACAAAAAAGATATTTGTCTGTGAAAATATTGGAGAATATACAGTATATACAGTGTATTTATATATATATATATATATATATATATATATATATATATATATATCAAATACTGACATTGATTTGAGGCAGGACTATGCTGACCACACTGCATGATCACCCCAGACTCCCTGCATTTCTCTGACAATGAAAATATTACTTAAGAACTGCTCTGGATGTGTCTGATGACAAATATAATTTAATTTCAAAATGTTTTGTTCACAAATACTGAATAAACATTGTCATTACACATGTGAAAGTGTTACAATATTATATTACAACTGGACAACTGGATTATGATGGATCACTGGGGCAATTATATGGTTTAATGAGGGTCATATGGAGGAGAAATGTATACCGTTAAATGTTTGTGTGCATGCATACTCTCTGCTTCCTATGATGTGAGTTTGAATTTGAGTTCCATTTGTGCGGCAACTACAGACCTGTTCTTCCTGAACTAACCTTCGTCACCCTCCCCAGGAGCATGTGCGTGAATGGGAACACAAAGCCAAAGAAACACCCTGAGCATGAGAACTCCCCGGGGCATCAGTACAGAAACCGAGACAGAGATGAACAGGGAGCTCTGAATGGAAAGCATTCAAGCATGAGTGTCAGAAACCCTAATCTGGGACAAGGAGATCACAGGAACTAGCAAGGAGGACCTTGAAGAGAACTGCATTCTACTGACTGGACCCCCCTCGTCTGACACCCCCTCATTAGACATCCATTAAGTGGGGTAAGAGGAGGTCACTCTCTGTAGCGTCACACTCAGTAGACCACTTAACCGCCGCCATTTTCTTCGTTCATCGGGGATGGTTGTACGAAGTGGGATATAGTTGCAAGACCGAGGCTTAGAGGCTTCTATGTAAAAAATGCTAAACAAATGCTCAAATGCTAGCTTTTGCAATGGGACATGTTAATGCATAAGCATATCCCCCCAATCACTAAAGAGTACAATGCTTTTCTGGACACTACAAGCGATCAGGCTGAAACGAAGGCTACATGCTCAATGTGTTTGCATCAATGCGAAGGATTTAGATTATGGCATTAGAGGATGGCGTCGTCCATGATGAAATCGTAGTGGCTCTCAAGCCATATGTGTCCGGACGCAGACCTGCACTCTCTGTGCCAACTGGCCAATACATGCACAGTCTCTATAAGTCTGCAGTCTGATCGTATTACAGGGGTCTGAGCAAGCATACTTACCGTGACCTCTGACCGGTCACATCATGGTCTATATAATGGCTACAGAGGAGAGAGAGACTTTAGATAAACCTCCAGGATATTGTCACTCACTGTAGGCTTCTGTTGATGTTTCCACAGAACTTCAATACAAACATGGAATCGCATGCTTATAGTGACTCTACAGTATATAGCATGAGTCACTCTCCCTCTACTTCTGAACATTACTGTATGTGAATAGATGTTTTTAGCAAATGATGTAGGAACTATTCAATTACAATAATACATTAATCATTTAAAAAGAAACATAAACTTTGAATAAAAAAACAAAATGTTTTGTAGTATATTGTTTTAATGTTGTGCTATGGTTAGCGGTAATGGCCAAGGCATAATGCTCTATACTAAGGTTTAAGTCTGTGGTAGTCTCCCCTGCCTGGAATGCTGATCTGCAATTCATGTGTTAAAAAGTAAGCGTAAACAATTTTACCAAGCTTATCCCTTACACATCCATACATAAAAGTGGCCTTTCACACACACACACACACACACACACACACACATCCTTCACCAGGCACTAAAGAGTCAAGTGGCAGTAATTTCCCCGGTGTAATTTCTCTGCGGCGAGCTTTCGTCATGTGGGGGTAAAAAAAAAACAGGTCTGATTTTTTCAGCGCTGGCTGCAGACCATCACGAGCCCACAGGATGGCCACAAGAGGTTTATCCTGGAGCCCCTTTTAGCAAATTACTGAGGCGCGCTCTCTGCCTAGTACCCCCTACCCCCTGCCCCCCCCCGCATGCAAATACACCGATACACCGGCCTCATCAGTCAGTTCACAGCGCCCTGTCCTTCCCTCTACTCTGTGATGGTCTGGTTGCGAGGCACACAAACTTCCCGTTTTCCAAAAGTGTTTTCCGCTTCCGGACTGGAAGTCATGTGACATTCCATTAGGATGTTTTTGGAATGTTTCCCATCCCTTAACTTTTCTGTCTCTATCTGTAACCTTCTCTCTCTCTTCTCTCTCTCTCTCTCTCTCTCTCTCTCTCTCTCTCTGTTCATCTGTGTCTCAGTTGGCCCTCAGCATTGCATCACAAGGTTTTTGTTTTTACATAAGAGTCCAAACCGAAACACCTCCATGGGAATGAGTGAGAAAACAAAGCACAGCCCCAAAACCCCAAGCACTACACAGAAACCAACACACACACTCTCTCTCTCACTCACACACACACTCACACACACACACACACTTTTACACACACACACACACACACACACACACACACACACACACACACACACACACACACTCTCTCTCTCTCTTTCACACACACACTTAAACAAACAAACACACACACACACACACACACACAAGCTAATTCAGGAACACTTTAACCCCAAACTCATACACAAACAGATCTACAGTAGAGAGCACTCGCTCTCACGCACCTGAGCAGAGCACATGAGGTCAGCACTGCCTGCTGCTGCTGCTTCCCAGAACCCTGCTGGACAAAGAGAATGCTGCTCCCTACTGGAGAAAAGGCCACACACACACACACACACACACACACACACACACACACACATGCTCCAGCTGTCACAAAGAGGTCCGCTTAGAACATCATTAAAGCAAAAGTTATTTAAAGGAATACATCACACCTTACATATTCCTTACATATTACATATTTCACCTAATCACAATGTTACTTTCCGACATGCCAAATAAAAAAAACCTGCAAACTTTGAGGTTTGCTTTAAAATAGCGTGCTGTGTGGCTTTCTAAATAGTCGCATATAACTGTTTGGAAACGTGGACTGTAAGCAGCTGAAAGGCTTTAGATGGCGCGGTGCTACTGAGGACCTTTCCACCCGGCCAGCCTTCCTTTTCGCCATTTATCCTTCCCTCCCACCCTCCGTCCATCCTCTCTCTCTCTCTTTCTCTCTCTCTCTCCCCCTCCCTCCCTCCCTCTCTCCCATTCTCTCCTAAACAGAGTCCTCTCGTGCACTCGGTGGTAACGAGCGGCCGTCCTCATTCTCTGAGCCCTAGCTGTGATATTCGCCCCACAGTCATCATGTTGTAGGAAATTAACAAACTGCATAACAGATGCGCGGGAGCGATGCAGGCAGGACAACAACAAAACTGCACAAACAGACAAACAAGAAAACAAGCCGGTGTCATGGTGGAACATGGAATTCAGACAGTAAATATGCTTATGTGGAGCTAGTTCTCAAATGAAGAACAATTCTACATAGACTCATGCATTTTTATTTTAGATAACCTTATAACGCCATGTTTATCTTAGATTGTTTGTATACAATCTAAGATATTTACTTTGAGAAATATGTATCATCGCTGTGAAAAATGGTCCAGAGATTTCACCAAGATACAAGGGTATTGTTCCTCTGAGCTAACTGATATGAGCTGTTAAGTTCTTTGTGCTGCTTAGCCTTCACATCTGTACACAACAATGACTACAAGACCCACAATTCCACATTCCATTCATTCTGGACTGTGCAGTTAGAGGAGCCGCTCTGTACTAATCATACCAAATGTTCTTTCGCACACAAACATCAACAGATGCCAGAGGGTACAATCTCACAGAAAATCCTCCGGGCTTATGCATGCATGTCATCTCTATAAGACATTATGTACACTCTGGTATAAAACCTCAGAGGTATTCAGTAGATGGCAGTTGACCTTTAGCACATACCAGAAATCTAGGCCAGAGAGTCCCAAAGCCAATATTCCTACTATTCACTCAGCGATGCCATCAGCTAGGTCATTAGGTTCAGGCTCGTCTCGCCTGCACTACACAAACATAAGGAGATGTCTTTCTGACCCATATGGTTCCAATTGTAAGGATGAGCTGGCATCTAATTTCAAACCGACTTCCTGTCCCTCTCTCTCCTCGCAGGTATATTTAACGACAACTTCAAACAGCAGAGCGGAATAAAAACCTTACTCGTGCAATCAACTTCCAAGAGACGAATTTGAAACATAATTCGAAACTCATTTCAAACTGCGATACCTCTGCTGCTCTGGGTTAGCTTTCCCAATGGCCACTGGATCCAAGCAAACATTTATCTGTGGATATGATTACACTGGGCATGATGAGCCTATTAGATCCATATACGGCGGGACAGACATAATGATCACAATGCTAGACCTCATTAAACATTCAGAATGAATTAGAGCGGTGCAAATAGAGAGAGATTTGGTTTCATGGTGTTTTTCACTGGCCAGTGTGTAAGCCACATAAACATGGCTGGCTACAGGGTCAGTCGCCAATACTGTGGTATCGTAAATTATTTCTTATGTTATTTTCATCATAGGGCTCATAAACAGTAACCTGGTTAAAACCAGACTATCTCCCTGGTGGGCATGGCCAGGCTACATAAGCAGTAGCGGTTTTTAGAAATTCAAAGCAAATTTCATTGTGAATTTAAACACAATTCATAGTCGATCTAAAATCTTTAGCTATCGAATTACAAATCAAAGCTTTATTCAGACAAAGCTCTAGAGTCAGTCAACCCCTTACAACACTTGCCCACTCCAGACATTAACTTACTAAATGCAGCAAAGCAACTGCAAAGGAATGTCATTGATCATTTCAACTGTTGGTTAAGCAGGCAGCCCTACTGTTGTATAATCAACCATCATTAATCTGCATTCATCTTTTTCTTCTCAAGACATCTGCAACACATGGCAATCAGTGTTACGTTATGCTACAGCTTCAATTACAGGCCGTGCCTTCAGGCAGACAAGCCTCGAGCTAAGCCTAATCACTACTCACAGACGGAGCCCGTCTGGATTATACACTGGAGCACATATACAAACTGGCACCATTTACTGTACACGATTCTGGCAACATGGAAAGGGAAAGGAAAACAGACCTACACTAGGAGACCAGACCATGGTGTAGAAAACAAACTGAAAATATGAGAGGTGTACCTGTTGTGGCATGTGACAGGTGAAGGGAGTAATGATAACTTGAGACGACGTGTGGGCATTCCCCACTGACCTGGCCTGTGTTTCCCGAAATTATGTTAAACAACCACCATGTTAACTGTTTAAAATTCTCTCTCTCTCTCTCGTTCTCTCTATCTCTCTCTCTTTTAACAACAGCAACATTAGTTCCGTGTTTTGAGGACACAGCCACGCTTGAGAAACGGGCACCAATGTGGCATCACCTGTCTGCCGTTGCCTCTCCACCAGCTGGCCCGAACACTGGCACAAGCTCATTAAAGCACTGGCTTTGCCAATGACAACAACAACAACAACAACAATGACAATTAACTGTTGAATGTCAATAATGGCTAACTGACTGTACCAAGTGGAAGTCCTAATGAACAGCTTTGCTGTGTGACTCACGAGTGACACAGTCACCATGCAGGGAGAAGTAGCTACACCATCCATGCAGTGCACTGATGCACAGACCCCTACAACAGAATGATTGTGATGTCTCTTCAGTACGGACTGTCCTAATTGTTATCTATCTTTTATTAAGTCCTACTGAATAGTGGAGACTATAATTAGCTATAAATATATCCCCAGGAAACCTGAGATTAATTTAAGGTTTATAAGTTCAAATCCAATCTGTAAATTCCCCAAATAAACTTGGGTGTTTTGTTCTGTAGCATTACAACATGGTGGCCAGGTTTCAAGCAAAGGACAATAATATACTGATTTGTTTAAAATGAATAAAACTGGTGCCATTGAAAGGAAACACACAGCCCATCTACAGCCACATTTGCATGCTTCATGTAGAGACTGTGCTATTTATAATGATACAACAAAATACATTTTGGCACTTGGTCTTTTTTACAAGCATTTTATCTTTACTGTGCTGTGTATTCTACCACCAGCTGTCTGATGGTAATTGGTTATTCAAACAATATTATAATCTAATACTACATTTGCTTATAGACCCTTTTAACAGCACAAACACACATAGATAGATAGATAGATAGATAGATAGATAGATAGATAGATAGATAGATAGAAAGATAGAAAGAAAGATAGATACTTTATTGATCCCCAGGGGAAATTCAAGAATTCAAGAACACATGTGCATTCCCAAGGTATTTCGAGTGGCACAGAAAACAATATTAACCCAATGGTAACTTGGGAAAAAAAAAAAAAAGCTAAAGTATGATTAATCATCTGCGTTGGTTTTGAATGTTTCAACCGGAAACCCTCTAGAAACAGATTGTTGAAGTTGAAAGTCAGATTGAAATCTCGAAAGGCATGGAATGGCACGGAAAAACATATACTGATAAACTGTACAAATCACTCTTCACAACTCATTTTCATTTAATTGAATTTTCATTAAATTTCCTAAACACACACACATACACACACACACACACACACACACACACACACACACACACACACACAGGTATTATAACTGGGTTAAGTCTGTGATTGAGAACATTGTGAGCGTTCAGTCATCACTACATTGTTGCTTTAATCCTGCTTACAAATGAGGGAACAGGATTTGAGGTGCCCTCCTGACATCAGGGACAGAAGGCACTCCACACATGGTCAATATGGAACAGTGTTTCAAGACACACAGAGCGTATTAATATAAAACAAATATAAAGCATGCCTTTGGAATAACACACAATTCGGAGAAAGTAGAACAGTTTTAAGACCAGATTCCATACAAATACATAATAAAGAGATTTATTTTTTGTGAAGGAGGAACAAGCAAATAAAACTGGCTTAGGCATGCCAGACAAGCCACAAATTGCTGTTTAAATGCTTGTTCCAAATGTTGCTATGTGTGTCTGATCCAGTATATAATTATAAATGATAGATGCATGAATGCATTTTGCATTTAAAATGTCTGTTCTTAGTATTTTTAATGATAAATGCTTCTACATTATCAACATAAAAAATATTATTTATCGTAATAATTTCACTTTGTGCTGTAATAATCACAGGTAGTATGAATACTTTATACGTCTGTGAACTCAGTGATTACCGCTGTATAAAGGCCCTTTGAAGATTGTCCAAATGTGGCAAGTTTGCGCGCTGCCAAGTTTCCTGAAAATTAAGGCAAGAGTGAGAAATTACTGAATTAAAATGGTTACTATAAATTAACTATGATACATTTATAATTTCTCGTATTGCACAACATGTTATGGTGCAGCCAAACAAGGATTCATTTAGCCATCAATTGCACAAAAACCTCCTCTAAATAAACTAATTGCATCACCCTCACAATCTACAAACTCATTCCTATCCACAATGCACTCTCTGGGCAACCTAAGGTGACTGGTGTTGCAGATTTCTTAGGGCTCTTATTGTCGGACAGATTTACCGCAGGCTGCAAATGTGGCTTGGTAACATTTCAAAGCACATCAATCCCCCCTGTGGGATTTGAAATTGAAATCACTGGACAGGAGTGACATTTAATACAAAAACAGCGGTCTCTACATGGAAAGTGGAGAAGCATTCATTTGCAAAACCCAAAGTCTCCTCACACCTTTAGGTCCACCAAGTTTAGGGGGGGTCAATCTGCCTCCTCTGAGCCGGGCTAATGCAAAGCTTTTGTGTCCCAACATGACTTCCACAAACAAACAAACAGCCGCACGACTGACCACCAGGCCAGCCAACTCTGTGGTCTGAGATCCCGACTCTCTGTAATCTCCAATCTCTAATTGATATTTAATCATACAAACACGGAGCACCCCAACCTGCCAGTAGGCAGAAATGCCCATCCCCCACCCCAACCACCATGCCCCGCCCCTGATGCCCAGTCACGTGGGACGCACGAGCACAGGACCTGATGTAACCCCTGCCAAAGCAATCAGTTGCAATCCAGGCTATTTACACAGCAGGAGAGCTACACCTCAACATAGAATCAGGGCAAGTGGATTGCACTTGGAGATCGAGACCCCTGATGTCAATCCTCAGAAAATCGTAGTGCTGCATAACAATCCAAAGACATCTGACCCTGGGAGGAGCCTATGGTCAATTGTCCCTGGAAGCATGAGTGAAATGCCATTACACTCCGAATGGATCAGAGAAGTCCATGGGCAATGTCACTGACACTGCAATTCCTGGAAATTATTCCACCGTTACTAAATAAGACCATTCTCCATGTGTATCAATGCTGTTGTTGAACATTGTTGAGCAATGTCTCCATTATGATGATATTTAAGAAAGGCTTACAGAAACAGGGAAATTCAGATCGGCTTCTCTTTTTAATTTCAAATTAGATTTAATGCACTCAGATAGATAGATAGATAGATAGATAGATAGATACTTTATTGATCCTCAAGGGGAAATTCAGAGAACTCATTGCATTGTGCGGTATACTGTATAATCATGACCTGACTGCCAATTAATAAAGCAGCACTTTCGAAACATGCTGTTGTGAATTTATCTGAGAATGTTGGTTAACGTTGGAGATGTCACAATTAGCGGTCTGGCTCCATACATATTGAACCACAACTCAGGTGTGACATGATTTTCCACATTCTCCAAAACAATTCACACACACAAACACACACAGACGCAGCCAATCAACACTCATTGCATGTCCCTCTTGGATTGGTGCGATCTGCCAGCCTGCCACTTGCTTAAGCAGCCAAGGCTCCTGGGTAGGGTGGTTTAAAAATACTCCCCATGAACGAATGTGTAGCTAGTTGTCTAGGGCAGCTATAGTAAAACACACACACACATACTTAGACTGTTACGTACCCCAGCAGTTGTGACTAAAGTGTGTGTGTTTGTATGTGTGTATATGTGTGTATGTGTGTATATGTGTGTGTGTGTGTATATGTGTGTCTGTGTGTGTGTGTGTATGTGTGTGTATATGTGTGAGTGTGTCTATGTGTGAGTGTGTCTATGTGTGTGTGTGTATGTGTGTGTATGTATGTGTGTGTGTGTGTGTGTATATGTGTGAGTGTGTCTATGTGTGTGTGTGTATATGTGTGTGTATGTGTGTGTATATATGTGTGTGTGTGTCTATGTGTGTGTATATGTGTGTGTATGTGTGTGTGTGTGTATGTATATGTGTGAGTGTGTCTATGTGTGTGTGTATATGTGTGTGTATGTGTATATATGTGTGAGTGTGTCTATGTGTGTGTATATGTGTGTGTATGTGTATATATGTGTGAGTGTGTCTATGTGTGTGTATATATGTGTGTGTGTATATATAAGCGCTTTCAGACATACGTGTAAGACCGGAGGTTCTGCCGATGTTAAACGGTGGGGCCGTATATCTGAACGACATAACCGGTCATATGGAAGTCCGAATTCACCCGGTGTTTATACTACTCCCCCCCTAGTATTTCCTCCGGACATTATGTAAATGTGCGGTGTCTGAACGAGGAGTAGAACATGCGGTTAAAATTCACACCTAGTGAGAGGGCATGTTGGTGACGTTTCTTTCGTGTGTCCATGTGGTTAGATCTGACTTAAATGCCAGTGTTATGATGGAGTGGCATAGTGCTGTCCAGAAAATCTCCGACCTGGAAAGATGCAGACATCACGGAGCTACTGTCCATGAGGGCATACAACATTTTGATAGAACACCTGAAGGGAACGTTAGAGACACGTTAGCCTCCAACTGCATGGCAAGGACAAACGAATTCAGAAGACTGGATCATCATAAGCAGAAGGCGCTGAAAAGGCAGTAGCCTACAGCGACGTCGTTGACGACAATAACAGGAGTATTTAATAAATTGTTAGCCAACACGGTTTTCTGTTCATTGATAGCCTTCATGACCTGCTGAGCTCGCTGATATTTGCTGAGCATATATGCCTGGAGAAAATGAAAACGAAGAAAACCCAACTTTGTTCCAAGCTCCTTATGTAAATGCGACACATGGGGAGAGGATGCTTTTGGAAAAAATAAACCATGAAAAAACGAACAACTTCACTGTTATTAATGTTAGTATTTTGTTTGTTGCTTAAAAACGTTGTATGATCTTGAAGTCTTGACTGAATTGGCTGGTAGCCTACCATAAAGTTTGTGCATGCTCTCTCTCTCCAACGCAAACCAGATTTGGGGTTCTATAGCTAATTCTGGTACATAACGTTGAAAACAGATAAATGTGTTTATTTGAAGCACACATACAAATACTGTAGGCTAGGTCAATTTCAAGTGCGCACTTACGTGACTAGCCTACTTCAAGTATTAGCCTATGCACAATAGATTTCTCTTCTTTAGCCTACATAATGCATAGGCTACACTTTGTAAATACAAAGCAGCTGTGACAGGCAGCCGCCGCATATATTCTGCGTCATATCTCGCATCTTGTGAACTCTACAAGCCTCCATCCCTCACTCGACAACCACACGGAAATTCTGTAATGTGCGTGTATGTCGTTCACACATACGTCCGGATAAGGTCAGTATTAGGTCCGCAGGTTAGCATCATATCTGAATCATCCGAAGGGTAGGACCTCCGTTTGACAAACCTCCTCATATACTCCGGAGGTTATATCTGAAAGCGCTTTATGTGTGTGTGTGTATATGTATATATGTGTGTGTGTGTGTGTATATGTATGTGTGTGTGTGTGTATATGTATGTGTGTGTGTGTGTATGTGTGTGTGTATATGTGTGAGTGTGTCTATGTGTGTGTGTATATGTGTGTGTATGTATGTGTGTGTATGTGTGTATATGTGTGAGTGTGTCTATGTGTGTGTGTGTGTGTGTGTGTGTGTGTATATGTGTGTGTATATATATGTGTGTATGTATATGTATATATGTGTGTGTGTGTGTGTGTGTGTGTAGGGGGTTCTCTCTCTAGCACTGGCTGACCTAGTGGCCTGGAGGCTCCAGGATGACACAGAGCGTGAGGCTCAGCCAAGCACTCAGGCAGAAACAGAGGGGGCCAAGCGCCGACACCACCACCACCGTCGCCACAGCAGCCAGCACCGCCTGTGTGCTGTACAGGAACAGAGCGAAAGAGCCACACACACTCTTGCATTTCCTGTTTCTCAAAGGCTCCACGCAATCAACAGTGGACAAAAAGGGGGCTACTTCTGCAGCAGTTAGGGCTCTTTTGTCTGGCTGTCGCCCCGTGCACCAGTAATGCTGTTTCCACACTGCATGTGACCTAATGCAGCCTTCAGAGCTGCACGTCAGCTCCTTTTATACTCAAGCGCACTGACCCCCTGCGGGTGCACAAAAGGAGTTAGAAAAACAGTATGCAGCGGTCTAATTGAGGGGGATTGTCCTTCCAAAATGTCCAGACAGAAGCCAAGAGGCGGCGTCTAAGCGGCATACCGTTACAGATGTGCCGTGCTTAATGTCTGGACAGCATGCGCAGTTTGTATTTATAGCCCGGCCAACTCTGCCAGCGCTGATTCCCACATTATGCAATGTTTACTACTCAGAAGGAAAGCACAGCTTAAATGTGCGCTTTGTGTCTCACCCCGATCTGTCTGCACACAAGCAAGCACATCCTGCTCACCAACGTCGCCCCCGCAGGCCTGCACACAGACGCACACAAGAGAGAGAGAGCGTACCGCGGGACATCCCATAAACACACACGCTCTTCGCCCGCCAATCGCTACACTCTCGTCTCCACGTCAACACTCGGCGGCTCAATTGATGATAATCCAAGCTTGTGGGCACACTACAAGAGAAGTCTATAAGGAAAACACGGACACAGAAATAATGAAAGCAAGAAAGGAAGACGGACAGAAAGCAATATAATAAGAAATGAAGAAAATAAGATATTAAAGAAAGGAAGAAAACAATAATAACAGAAAGCAAGAAAGCAATAAAATAAGGAAGAAAATAAGATCTTAAGAGAAAGGAAGCAGTAAAAATAATGAAGGAAGAAAATAAGATATTAAAGAAAGACAGACATAAAAGAGTGTGGTGTGTGGCAACAATCATGTGCAGAGTGAATTGGATGAGTTCAGGGCCTGCACCCGAGGGTGAGTGAGAGCGTGGCGTGGCGCCAGATTCCTCCCAGGCCTCCTTTCTGCTCTGCTGCGCCACTGCTCCTGACCCGAACTTGCCCAACAGATCATTAACAGCAGAGAGGAGGAGACACTCTGTCTCTGGGTACTGGGGGGGGGGCTGGAGGGGTGAAGGAGATTTTGTGTGTCTTGAGGGAGAGAAAGGGGGGTTGGGGGTGGAGGTGCAACCAGGCCAGGCAAGGCAAGGCATGAAGGGTGCATTCCTCCCTCGGCGCTGGGGGCTTTTAGTGCCCTGGAGCTGTTCAGGTTGAGAGAGGAGAGGGACCCCCCACCCCCTTACACACTTTCCCAAGCCAGTGACTCATCAGGCCACACCGGCAACCATCAAGCAAACATTCCTCCGGCTGACTAGGGGTGCTGTTAGCGCTGTGCCGCGCCTCAGAGGCAGGGGGTGATGTCAAAGGAACCTTTTGACTCGCCCTCATCCATTTACCCAGTTCTCTTCTCCCACGGGGAGCCCGGATTACGTTTCCCTGGTATCGGATTCAGGCGGAGCACGGTCAATGTACCAGAAACACACCCACATTTCCATGACATCCTGCTGACAGGCTCAGGAGGCTTGGAAAAATGTCCCGTCACCTAAAAACATAGACACACTTTTAAAAGAACAATATCACAGAGAGAGAGAATGAGAGAAGCATTAACGTTGGGGCCCGCTTAGCAAATTAGTCGCCCGTAGAATGTTCTCATGTTAAACATCTTCAGGGCACAAAGAGTGAATAACAGTGATCAAACATGTGTGTGTGACACACGGTAGATTTAGACGTGAGGTGAAGCTAAGGTGAACTGGTAAACGCTCAACACTGCTGTGAAGTGCTGATGTTAAACTCTCATGCATGGAATCCTGCCAAAGAGCTTGACTATGTAAACATTTAATTTGATTAACCACTACAGACCTCATGGGGATTTATTGGTGAAAGCTAACACAGGGCTGCTGATATTTAAAAGCTACTATGAGAAACATGTTAGTCTAGTCAGCACTTGAACAGACTAAGAAACAAACCTAGTTTACGTTTAGTCTATCTCTCTTTGGCAGGCCTATCACCAGTCATTTCATTTTTAAAAGATATCTAACTGACCAATTCCCAGATTTTGAGTTGTCTGGTTGGCTAAAAGCAGATATTTTCTATTGCAACTCACCTCTGCTTTTTCATCTAAACTGGAGAAGTAAGTCTGGGTTTAATATCAAGGGAACACACACTGTTTAAGGTAGTTTATGTAGCTGATGAATGAATGCATTGTGAATAGAAACAACCTTTTAAAAATGAATAACTCTACAATGCTACCTTGACTTTATTAGTAGGCCTACCCAGGCATAAATAAGGCAAAAGAAACACTGTTACTTTAATGCAAAGTCTACTTTGAAAACAGTGCTCAACACCGTGGTAATTATTTTGAGAAACTTCCCTCCAGTAATAACATCCTATAAATCAGAGGCTAATGAGAAAAAGACCATAAAATCACCTGTATTCAGAACACTAGCAGCAAGTACACGCTTGTTCTCCAACAGTAAATGCAAGCATTACGCATAAGAAGGGCAGCGTAACCTGTTCTGTGGAGAATGTTCCTAGGTGTGCTTTCAAGCTTACTTTCATTTCATGAAATGTGACAGCTTGGCTTTCCTTTGCATCTCAGAGGCTTCTGTCGGCTCTTGCACCAGCTGTGCCCCTTTTAACACCCCACCATGAGCTCCCATCAGCATTAGTTAAATCAGAGGGCATTGGACTGCAGGCATTTCAGGCAGGCACATACCACAGTACCCACGCAATGATGCTCGGCTTGTTTTTATAACAAATCAACAAGTGTAAAAACAATAACAGTGGCATTCATCTGCAGGCTCTAACATAAGCTGGCAGATAGATCCTGTCAAAACACATAAGGAGGATGAAAGGGGCAGGAGCATCTTCAGTCACCACGGTGACAGAGTACAGACAAGGAAATTCTAAGTATGTTATTTTTTTTTATACTATGGCCAATTTTAGGATTATGACATTACACATTCAATATGATGGGGTCAGAGTAGAGAATCAAAATGAGTGATTATATCCATGGATCATCACAATCCAAGCTTTTAGAAAATAGTGGCAAGGAGCCTATATAGTGCTTGATGAGTGGCGCATTAATTCATCTGAATAATACAAACATAAAACATTCCTCCAATGCAGACAACAACAGACATGCCAAGATTCTGTCACACACAGTTAGGCCAACTTTCGCTACTGAAACAGAAACGTGGACAGCCCGAGGCCTGGGAAGAGTGCAATAATTCTTACTCTCGAACACTGACAGTTTTCAAAGCACATACTTGTATCTCCTCTCCTCTGTTGTCAAAGCATGAAGATCTAAGTGTCAAGGAACATTTAAAGCCTTATAAACAAACAAGGGCAAGGCTATTTGTCGTGCCTTGGTTTGTGCCACAATGATGCCTCTATTTGCTTAGAGGCTTCTGCTGACAGTTGTTCTGCAACCAGTGGCCCCCACCACCACCCATCCACCCATCTTAAGCTAGGCCTACTAATGAGGCCTTAACAGAGGATGGGAACAAGGCATATCTCCAGATAAGAGATAAAATGGATTCAAATAATCTTTTTAAGTAGGTATAAGTATAAGAAACAAAATCCCAGTTGATCTTTCACAGCGCATCTTACCAAAGTCTGGGTGGCGCTGTTAAGAATAGCGTTTATTTGCCTCAAAAGTAAAGCCAAGAAATGTTGGTAACTTTAAAGATGTTATATGAAGGTTGTAAAGTTCAATGCAACACTGACTGCAGGGGTGGAGTATAAAAAAGCTACCATGAAGTCGGACACTGTCTACTTCCCATAGGCTAGCGTCTGTGAAAACAATGGCCGATTTCACACTGTTTGCTTACTTTGCTGTTGACAAAATCGAAGCGATGGAAATACCCATTATTTTTCAAGGGTGCTGATATGAAATGCTTGAGCACCCCTAAAATAGCCTAAAACTGCAACCTTATATGAGATAATGGATCTGAAATTCTTAGAATAAAACCATAGCACACATCATATGCATCAGTGAAGCCTGAGGCCCAGTTAGGGCAAAATTCTGTAGGTACAGAGGTGGTTCCATATTGGTACAGCCAGAGGAAAGCAGAGGAAACCTCTCCAGAGGAAATCAAACAACATTTCCAAAGGCCACCTTACACCAAACAACTTTGACAAGATTTGGGAAATATTCTTGAAAGATTGTAGTCTTTTAACTAATGCCCCCTATTCAAGCTTTACTCAAAAGACTCCAATCTTTCATGAATCTTTCCCAAATCTTACCAAAGTTGTTTGGTGTAAGGCCATAACCAGCATGCATTGTGTTCAACCCATCATGCATTACTTTCTGACCGATCTGCGTAGCCTTGCATGAAGTCGATAGAGCTATTATCAGTCCTGACTGAATTACATTCGAGAGCAAGTTTGTTCAGCTTTTCCATATTTTTGTAAAAAAAAAATAATAATAATTTGCCTTAAGTCAAACGCCTTTCTGACCTGTTTAAAACATGTTCATAATAGCCATTTGTGGGGGCTCTATATCTCTTCGAGAAATAGTCTAGGCTAGCCTACTGCCAAAAAAATATTTCTGGCTTACAATAATTAGTTTAGGCTATAATAATTAAGTCAAGCCGTTCGTTTTGATCTGCATGTCCTATTTTCATTGACAGAGTTACCTTCGAAGGCAAACTATAAAAATCTAGAATACCTATAATTGGCACTAATCTATAATTAATTTGAAAACATTTTTAATTTTTATTTTAACCCTATTCAAAGCCTTCACGCGTGAAAGTGTGCATTTCCGGTCATTGCCTTTAAGCTAATTAACGTTTTTCATGTGACGTATTCTAGGTTCTATAGCTTTGTTTACATCCAGCTGGTAGGCAAGGGACAAGTTGAACCCATTGAACATCGTTGTCTGCAGCTGCCTCTCAGTAGGCTACATCTCTGTATTTCAGCAATGTCAACATTTCAGGCATCAATAAAGGTGATGATGAAATGTTATCCCATTGTTCAATATTTGATAGCCTGTCACAGGAACGTTGTTTCGCTAAAATCGCCCTGATTTGGTGCATTGATCTGTATCGATAACGTTATGGGAGAACCTGCATGTAGCCTAATGGTAGCCTAACTTTTTTTCTCTGTTCAAAACTCGGTTTACACGAAGACAATAGCCTTTCTTAGAAGCTGTGAAATTTGACCAGAAAGGAACATGTCTTCCTTCTGAAAGCTGACACAAAATCAAACAATATTTGATCATTTAACTTCAACTGAACAGCGACAGGTCTTGGTAGGCAGTAGACTCAGCAGACGTTAAAACGGTAGCCTATGTTATAGCCAGAGTCAGTCAGCATCATGTAACATTAATGGCGTTAGTCATGAATCCTGTAACATATTATATCATATAACAGCGATGGCTTATTCGAAGACGATCTGCATGGATATATAACCACCCAGAAAAACTCAGAATGTGAGTGATAAAGTTCATTAATTGTATGAAACTTTTTATTAGTTATCCATTGCAGCATCGCCTATATTAGGCTGTTATGCTAGCTCAGCCTTTAAATATGTTGTTATTTTGGTCATGTGGACTTGATTAAACGAATAAAGATAATTCATAAACTGCTTATTTCTTACATGACTGAAGCAGTAGCCTAGGTTCAACAGTGGTGTTTGAGGTTGCTGTGTTAAGTTGTTGTGTGTGACCGTTAAACAATTAGGATCAAATCAGTTTATTTTGACATACGGGAGTTAGCCTGACCTGTAACGTTAGCCTATAGCACATAAGCCTATTCTGTTTTCATTTATTAGCATTTGTTGTGATTATATAATCAAATGACACTCATGATAACTTGAAATAGAAGGACAGAAGATAGGTGATTGATGTCCACAAGCACGAATTTCACTAGACAAATTAGAACAAACTGTTCCGGTAAAAATAATCTTGCCATGTTTAAAATGCTGCACTTTTTCCCTTCATAGCCTATCTCTGGCAATTCATTTTTGGATGACTGTAGATAGTAGTATTTTAGCCTACGTCTTCGTAGACAGTAGGCTACACCATTAGGCTATCTTGAGAATTAAAGACTTCACAGCTGCTAATGATCATCCTCCACAACCACGAGGATAGGTAGGCTAAACGGTCGTTCGTCGCCTTTTTGCTTCTTATTGTAAAACCAACTGTTAGGGCCTACACAAGTGGTCGGCATCCCGGTCAATATTTGATATTAAAATTTCAATTTTGAAGCTATTTGTAACTATGTGTAGCCTATGCAACCCGACTGTTGTAGGCTTGCCTACCACTCTCTGCAGTTCCTTGCCTACCATTCTTGCCTACCACTCTAGTTGTAAACAAACGGTCACATGACATTATGACTAGGTGCAAAACCTTAATAAGTTTGCTTGAAATGTCAACATTTTAACTGTGGAGTGTTCTAGAGTCCTCATGTTTAGGGAACAGGAGTAGTTTGCATTGTGAATTTCTGCAAGCTATTTTAAATGTTTCTCACCAACTTATCCACTTACTTGGCTTTGGTCAGAACGACGGGCGTCACACATCTCGAGAACATTGTGCCAGTTTTCTGAGTGTAGGCCGCACGCCCCTGGGCGAAATGCAACGCATCCTACTGGGCAAGTCAGAATGATTTTCGTTCATAAGGCAAAGCTTCATCAAAAACAAAGGAACGTATCGAAACACACATTCCATTTTAATCGAAAATACTGAATATTTTTGCAATATGTTATTTTTAAAATTAATTAGCACGTTCCCCTAACTTTCACGAGTAGGTAGGTAGCCTACTCCAGGCTACAAAAATTAAGTGCGTATCTTCGCTTTTGATAGTTCGAATTCTACGTTGTTTTCCTTTTAATGGCATATAGAAATTGTACAAATTAAGCAACAAAACACTCAAGGTTAGGTGTTACTTTCACATCACCTACTACAGCACTTGTTGCCTGACTCTATGACCAGACCAGCTCTTCAGGATGTTCTTCGCGATATAGCACTCCCTCTCGTGTTCTTCAGCATTAGTGCTGAGCGGGTGACTTTTGAAAAGGCATTTCATTCATAACCACAGGCAGAGGCGGACATCCCGGGTTCAGAAAGTAAGTCCTGACAAGTATTTTATCCAACCATTTAGTAAACCAGCTCATCCTAATTAGCAGCCAGGTAGATCAGATAATTAGTCATAGCCTAGCCTATCACCTGTGTTAAGTGCGCAGGTAGAAAGAATATGGCATGGCATGACTTTCTGGAACCGGGATGTCAGCCTCTTGCCTTGCCTTCATTGGCTAACATAAAAACGTATTTTTCGATGGAAAAATCATAATCTGAACTACCAAAATGCCTTATAATTATACCCAAATAAATAAATAAGCTCTGGGAAAAAAATAAGAGACCACTGCACATTTTGTTTTGTTTTTTTCTGAGGTCATTGGATGACAGCCCAGTGGTCTCATATTTTTTCCAGAGCTGTACATTTAAAAAGTCATGTCATACCCCATCCCTTAAGTGTTAAACATCAGATAGAGGCTCAGGATTACATCAATTACTTATAGTACACCACATTAATAGCATGGAAAATCCAGACCTTGGTAATCTAGAAAGATTAAGGGTCTGGCCACGAACAATGTAATGGCCCAACTCGAGGGGAGGCAACACGCATGCATTTAAAAATCTCACTGCACGCAATTGGATAACACTAGACCATATTTACTCTGAATAATTTCGGACTTCGACGCAATCGGATAACACTGCGACCAATGTGTACGGTCCTCCAACGTTGCAGCGCTGTGTTCATCAGTTTAGCTGGTTCCCGGGATATCGGGATAAAAGTAACGTGCATCATTGCTCATTGCCAGAGTGTCTCGCAGAGACAATTCCATTGTGCTCTCGCGAGAACTCTGGATTTCCAGGGTACCACATTAGTAGACTTAAATGAGAGTATGCGACAGTGTAAATGAACAGTGCAATTCATTTTTTATTATTATTATCTAAATGACTCTCTGATACACAACATCCTTTCCTTTGCATCAGCACTTCCATACACAGGTGAAATCTCAAGTGAACAGAAATTCACTCAACATAATCGTTTGACACCGATCCAAACAAGGCAGCTTGGGAGAGCCCATTAGTGGTCCATAACAAATTCGAGAAACACCACACCACTACTTGTGGGCAGGCCTCAATCCCACGCTGAACAGTGGGAATTACCTCATCTCATTTCAAAGCTGTGTGACCTGATACACAACCCCCTGAATGCTCACTGGCCGATGATGGACTATTGCACACTTGACTAAGGATGGAAAGGTTGCAGGGCGCTTGGATGAGTATTTGTTTTAATTGCAATGTCTGCATGGTTTACAGTAGTGTGTATCAGTCATATGATGAGGACATACAAATCCTCTTAAGATATGCTTTGGTACAATGCCCTGCACCACTAGATTGGGTGGTCGGACCTCTTCAGAAACACAACCATTAATTTGGTACGGTATTATGGGGTCACATATTAAAGACTTTTTTTTTGTCAGGAGGTCATCTTTGCCTTTTATAATAGCAGCACTCAGACCACGATCTGTTGAGGTCACAGTCTAGTGCATAGCCACTGACCCAGGAACAGTTGTGGTGATACAAACGTTTGAGTCCCATGAGCACAAAAGTAGATTACCTCTTTAAAATACAAGTTTGATACAAAAAAACCACACCCACAAAACAATCCTTTCATCCCAAACAAATGTGAAATATCACATTCCATATATGTATATTCATCTCTCCAATCGTTCTGTGATTTATTTTATAACAGTACAAAAAAAAAACAATAGTTAGAAAATCCATTAAGTGTGGAAGTCTTGGTCCCATCATAATAAATACCATAATATATCCTCTCTGAGCGTGAACCTGATGAATCTCAGGTGATCTCCGAAACCTTGGCGTCCCCCGCCGATCGCTGATGCAACCCCACCAGTCCCCTCCCACTGCAGCTTGGTCAAGGCTTGTACTGGTTCATCTGTGAGGGGAGCAGGTTGCTACCGTATCTGTTTGGTGGCGCGCCACCGTAAGAAGTCCTGAAGCCTTGCGTCGAAGGCCCGCCCCTGGCACCTGCACCAAGTCCCATCCCCATCCCCCCACCACCACCACCGGGCGGCATGAAGCCCTGGCTCAGCATGCCGGCGTAGGGGGAGGCCCCGTAGGTCAGGCCCATGCCGTAGGGCCTCTGGGGCTGTGCGCTGGGCAGCACCACCGGCTGAATGTTCTTCCCCGGCGTGTTGAAGGAGAACTCTGGGGGCGGCAGGGCGGGCTTGGACGGGGTAGAGGTGAGAGGGTCCATGTCCAGGGGCTTGCTGGAGTGGGAGTGACCGTGACCGTGACCGTGGGAGTGACCGTGTCCGTGGGACGGGAAGCCCTGCAGGCCTCCGTAGTCGGAGGGGCTGCCGAGAGTGGCGGGCGGGAGGGGCCCCGTCACCAGGGACGGCCGGATCCAGTCATCCTTAAAAATCTGAACTGTCAGCGTGGAGACCAGCGTGTGCAGGCGGTTGGTCACGTGCGCCAGCACCATCTGCTCGTTGGCATCGCGGCGGATGCGAACATGGACCGAACCGGCCTAGAAAGAGAGAGAGAGAGAGAGAGAGAGAGGCAGAAAAAAAGAGAGAGAAAGGTAGGCAGATAGACATGGTGAGGGGAGGAAAGTAGAAGCATGTGACAAGTTTGATCAACACCTCTGTCTATTTCGTTAACAACATCCTGCCTCTCTACACAATTACTATGGACAGTGGAGCAAAACAAACCAAACAAAAAAAAAAAGGAAAACAAAAACAATGAAAGTGGGCCAAGTTCATTTCAGGGCATTTAATTATGAGCATGCAAAAAAACAAAAAGTTGAAACTAGGACATTGAATTGCTGAAGTTGACTGGAAAGCTCAGCAGCAGCTGATTCCAGCCGGGAAAAGCTCAGCTAACTGGAAGTGAGAGGAGAAACCATATGTTACAGGCCACAGAGGCTTTTGTGGAATGCCTCACTAGTTCCGCCACTAACGCTATTGAAGAGGTGAATCGTACCAGACTTAGCCGACTTAATTTACTAATACACTACTGTTTGTTTTAAAGGCTTTTTTTTTGGCTACTAAACTTTCAAATGCCTGAACGTCCTTGGAGGAACAGTAGTTCTACGAGTAGGTGATGAGTTTACATTTCCATGCATTTATTCATTTAGCAGAAGCTTATAAAAATGTATCTTACAAAGATGAGGAATAACATTCAAGCTACAGAGCAGAGATCTTAGGTAGGAATTAATACTACATTTATCAATACTATTACCAAAGGATGAGATTGCAGATGCTATAAGTACTAGTCAATTACCAAAGGATGAGATTGCAGATGCTATAAGTACTAGTCAATTACCAAAGGATGAGATTGCAGATGCTATAAGTACTAGTCAATTACCAAAGGGTGAGATTGCAGATGCTATAAGTACTAGTCAATTACCAAAGGATGAGATTGCAGATGCTATAAGTACTAGTCAAACTGTAGTAGAAGGAGAAAATAGTAGAAGGAGAAAATGGTAGAAGTGGGTAGAGGGGGACAGAGAGGGAAGTGCAGTTAACATACCAGAGAGCCAAAGCCAATGCTCCAGAAGTGTTCATTCCGCACTTCCAGGACTCCATCTAAAGTGGACACCTGCGAAGAGAGATGCAACATCTCAGATCCTCACAGCTGATCGCACAAAGATAGCCTAACTATGCAACATTTCAAACCAATTTTTTTCAGTAACTTGCCATGCATGGAGAGGGATACTGACAGCAAAGACAACAACTCACCTCACGGAGCAGTTTGTCCAGCTGCCCTATGACATGAGAGGGAGTAGTCTGCAGGGACGAGAAAGTAAATGATCACCGATCTGCAAGCACTCCACACCAGTAACACCGGTACCAACAAGTACAAACAATACATACACAAAGTATGCTTCAACATCGAGTCCACAGCATTAGCTGATGGTCTATGTTTATGGTGACAATGACAAAAATAACCATTATAATAACATTAAAATAAACAGTTTAAAGCAGTGGTCCCCAAACTACGGCCCGCCACCTCATTTTCTGTGGCCCCCCCCCAAAACATGTCCGTAGTATATAGCATCCGGCCCGCACGGGAGTACAACATCGTCAAACTAAAACCTCCGCAATTTCCCCCATTCATTTTCTATGGCGAGTCTTAACAGTACACATGTACAGTACTCTTTTTGTCCACCGGTGGTTGTTTTGGCGCTGTTTTGCGTTTGCCATTGAAAACGGAATGAAATGTAGGCCTACCTGCAAACAATGTAAGAGGCCTATGCTGACTGCATCAGTGCTCAAAGTATTTTAAAAGTTTATCAATTAATTGTTAATAACTAACTAACTTCTATTCAAGTCATATTTCTGGGACAATCTGGGATAATTACTTCTATTTTTTATTCACTCGTTCAAATGTTCATACAAAGAGTTCACAAAGTTCTCATCAGGTGACTGAAAGTTAGAATGGTGGTCATTTCAGACTACTTCAGCACTTCATAAAATTCTCATAGTTTGAGAACTTTAAATTACTTGTAGGATATTCACAACTTGAGCTGTGTATGCAAAGACACAGAGTTCACACATTTTTAAAAAAAATATACTTTTGAGACTCCCTGCTAATACTTTTGGGAATGCAAACGTGTTTTTATTAGTATTATTTAATTTTACAATGACAATATAAACACAGCTAACAATGGTATTAAATTGCAACAGCCTAAGATTAAATGTAATAGAATATTCAACTAAGGTAGACTGCTGTGTTCACAGCACTAAGCTATTTATGGTTACTGATATAGAACTACTCCGAGTCTCTGGCCCTCTCTTGGAGCCAGGCATAGTGAGCTGGCCCTCAGAAGAAAAAGTTTGGGGACCACTGGTTTAAAGTAAAGTCATAAAGTCTATCATTATTAACATGTGGGTATGGTGATACAGAGGGTAGAAAACAGACACGTGCAGAGAAGGGGGGCTACAGGCACCTGCCCTTTTGCCCCTTTGATGTCCAAGTGCCCTTTTGACAAGACCCGTTTTTTACTTTTTAAAATTTGTAATACTTCCGCTAGTTCCAACGTGAATATTCGCTAAAATGTCTCATTAATAGTTTGTGAAATTAGAAATTTACAAAAATAACAATTTTCTGTGTTAATTGAAATGCCTTGCGGCCACCAATCCGTGACCTACATTCAGTGAACTCTCAGAAGGTACACGCAGGCACAGTGCTGCAGGAGACGTTTGGGAGCACGGTAAGGTCACTTGGCAGTTAGCCTATCTGAACATGCAATAGTATTCAGCTTAGAGATAGAGAATAAAATGTTTAAAGTTGTTTCATGTTTAATGAAGTAGTAGGGCTGCACAATTAATCGAATTTTGATCACGATCACGATTTTGGCTTCCCACGATCAAATTTGCGTGATCGAGCGATATTTCAAATGCGTGCTCTACCCATAGAACCAACCTGGCAACCCATAGAACGCTCCGCTACAAAACAAATCAAGCGCTCCTTAAACCTGTCTGACCATGTGCCTGCATGCAGCCTACCAATGACAGCTGTTCCCTGCACTGCTCAGCCTGATGCACTGTGGACTAGTGACATTATGTTAACTATTAGTAGGCTAGTTAGACTATACAATAAACGACGATCAAAAATCAAATGTGTGGCACAGCAGAAGGCCAAGAGCTTGTCCCTCGAAGCGGATCATCCATTGTTCGAAAATATTTCGGATTTCAGGCAAGTTAACCAAAAATATAAGTAAAGCAGGGCTCTCAACTCATACCGTGAAACACATCACATGACGTAAACCACACATGCCTTTTTTATCACGTTACCTTTTAGTCCTTGTTTGCTTCCTCCGATAGTCTATACTGTAATAAGAGTCATGTATTTTATAAGCTACATGTGCAACCTACAATGCATATGCGTTTTAAGACACAGCCTACTCAAAACGAGTGAACAATAATGAAAATGTAGCCTACACGTCAGTGTTTTACATATCAACGAATGACTAAACCAGGGGTGTCCAAACTGCGGCCAGCCATGCACTTTAATCCGGCCCGCTGAGCATTTATTAGTTTATCATAGGCCGCTCGCTATTTTTTTCCAGCGATAGACGACGACGTGGTTAACTTTAGGCTACTGCAAACTGCTTTACACTCTTCTTAGAGAACGTTTACAATGTCAATGTCAAAACAGCTTGTCACATCGAGATACATAGTATCTCCATTGCAGCAGATTTAACTACGTTATGCTAGGCCGTTTAATTGGGGACGCATGAGCGTGGGAGAGAGGGCGATGGCAACAGTAGTTCCCACTACTGACCATTTATAAACTGTGAGAGGGCACAGCACTAGCCATAGGTTATATTTGAGTGGAGCTGGCAAAGAGTCTTAAAGTGACAGTGCACCATTTATAAATGAATTAAACAGCATCAAATTAACAGTATTTCTTAAGAAATTAATTTTCTACAACAAAATTATTTTGTCATTTAAATAATACAAAACATTATTATTATTATTATTATTATTATTATTATTTGTGTGTGGCCCGCTGGCCAATTTTCAAAACCCAATGTGGCCCTTCAGTCAAAAAGTTTGGACACCCCTGGACTAACGATTACAGTAAACTCATGAACACGAAGCAGAGCTTAAGTGGCTAATGGGGAGCGTTGGGAGGATTCCCGGTGGGCGTTTTTCCAAATATTAACAAAGTAGCACGCACAAAACATTTGTTTGGAAATTGTTTGAAAGTTTGGAAGTCGCAGTCAAATCTATATTTGCAGTAATTTAGGGGAGTAAATGTGAGGGGAAGAATTTGGGTGAGCCAGATAGCAAGTCCAATATGTTTAGGGAAAAAATATTTTTGTCACTAAAATTAATTAATAATCGTGATAAATAATCGTGATCTCAATATTGATCAAAATAATCGTGATTACCATTTTGGTCATAATCGTGCAGCCCTATGAAGTAGGCTATCAAACCCGTTTTAACCATGTCATGGTTAAATGGATGTCATGTCATCCATTTCAATAACCTGGCAGCTTAGTAGACCTAGTTCATAAAACAGAGTAGGCAAACCTTTTCTAAATCGTCATAAGCCGACGACATAGGCTACTGTAGTTGTTTAACTAACCCAACTCCACACGTCGTTCTCTGTTTACAGTAGGCTACATTTCGCGTCATTTCATTCAGTGGCCACACGCACAGCATGTGAATCTGCAAGACACCAGCTTGCTAATGGTGGTAGTTCACTGTGATAAACATTAAAATTATAGCCTGACAAGCCAGACTAGGCAATAACATATTTGCTGCCGCTAGGGTGCGTCTAGATTTCTAGGCTATTAAAATTAGCTTTGAATTTAATCAATAAGATGTAGCCTTACAGCCTATGATCTCTGTGTAGACAATAGCCTAATGAAAACTGAAAAGACCTATCTGTCTAGATGTTTTATTTTGATATAATTTGCATGTAGCCTATGTATTCTCTATTGGGTTGTAATCAAAATTAAGTTTTAAATAAAGTTAACACGTTTTCTGAAAATTTTGTTCCATGTGCCCTTTTTTTAAATTTGAGCCCCTGCCCCTTCAAAGGTCTCTACACGCCCCTGGTAGACAATCTGGACAGAGATCATGTTAAGTATGAACACACACCTGAAGAAGCACCTTCCCGCTGTACACACTCATGGGGTACATGGTACCAAAGGTCATGAGCGCGATGGCCACAGCCGAGGCCGTGTCCACTGCATTATAATTACTGCAGACAGGGAGAGAGAGAGAAGCGCGGTTAAGCAGGACGCAAATCCACACAAATGTAAAAGGTTTAAAAAAAATAAATAAAAAAAAAAAAACTGTCTGAAATGTGTTTGAGAGAACATTTTTATTACATTCATACTAATACTAAAACAGAATAGAACAGAATAGGATGCCTTTGTCATTGCACAGGTGTGCAACGAAAGTTTTTCAGTTGTGGAACCAACTTAAACAAAAAAAAAGGCTGTTAAGTCACTGCAGAGTGTCTCACGACATCTGTGAGGAGGAACGTGTGTGTGTGTGTTCTAGAGTGTGAGAATGACGTAAGTGGCGGCTGGCACTTACTTGATCTCGATGAGCATGTAGGTGATGCCCAGAGCCAGGGCTCCGGCCAGGTTGATGAGGACGAAGGGATTCATGCGGGGCAGGAGGACGCTGCTCAAACCGGGGATGATCCCGCACACGCTGTTTAAACACACACACACACACACACACACACAAATATAAACACACAAACAAGTATAAGTCCCCACTGAGACACAGACACAAACACATACACGCGCACATAGGCATAAACATACACAAACACACGCTTAATAATCCTCAACAAGCAGCTTCTGTTCCAAACACATTCAATAATTACTCAACCAAGTGTATGCCATCAACGGGCAATGCACCAGCAGCAGAGCATCTGGCAAGAGAAGCTGCAGGAGAACTCTCCTTTCCCTTTTCTGTCCTGTCCTGGATCATCCAAATAGAAACGCTTAACCCCTCTTTAGGTCATTTTTGGTCTACACTAACAAGACCAGCCCCTCGTCCATACCATTGAGTTGACCCACTGGACCGACACTAACTGCCTTTGTTCCCCTATTAAACTCAGTCGCCAGCCGGGATTGTGTGATTCAAGGGGCTGAAGAAACAGTTGTTCTAACTTTGGGTCTGGATGTTGTTTCTTTCTTGTTTTTCATTGTTCAGCTGGGAGGGGGGGGGGGGGCTACATTTGGAGACAGACCTAAACTCTTATAAAATAATAATGGGGGAGTGGGGGAAGAGGAGGTGGTACAGCATGCTGGCTGGCTGGCTACCTTTGGCTGTGGTCCAGTCACAATGACCATGAAACATTCATATGGAGGTAATGGGGGAGTTTGTGAAAGTAATGTATTGTTCTGATTTGTAACCGGCCGGGACCCCTAGCCCGACTAACAGCTGCCTCGCTAGAGGTGTGTGTGTGTGTGTGTGTGTATGATGCAACGTGATGACCCGCTAAAACAGATGGGTGCTGTCAAAAAGCCGGGCCATGCTTCAGTACACAGAGGAGAGGCAGGGAGCAACAGAAGAGAGGGATGAGGGGATAACCGATAGACCTGGCCGGCCAGTGGCCATCAGTGGGGGTAGTTCAGCACTCATCTACAGGGCTAGTCCTAAACCTCTGTGGAAAACACTTCCCAGTGGTTCCTGAAGACATGTAGATGGAGGTCAACTAGTGCTCAAAAAATCCTACAAATTCCTTCTCTCAGTCACAAATTCCCGCAGGCCAGGCAGAGGGCTTTCTTTGTAGGGAATATTAAAAAAAAAAAAAGAAAAGATTAATTTCTGCATTCACTTCATGGAGTTCAGATCAGCAGTCAAAACACAGAAAGTAGTCTTTGTTTTTAGCTTCAAAAAAATATGATGCCTTAAACATGAACTACGCACAATCATGTAAAAAGCTTTCAAAAAGGTCAACGCTGAAGTAGGACACGCACACTATGCTTCTCGCCTCCAAATATCTCCTTTCAAAGCCAGACATTTTTTTGGACAGGAGGGGAATGGATAGGGCACTGTTGGTCCAGTGGTGGTGGTGGTGGTGGGGGGTGGTGTGTGGGGGGGCAAGATTTATAATCTCTATAATCTGATAATCTCCCTGGTGCATTGATATAATTTGAGTCGGAACAGAGCTGTGTGATTCTCCCCCTGTGCTTGTTGTTGCGGTGGAGAGAGAGAGAGAGAGAGAGAGAGAGAGAGAGAGAGAGAGAGAGAGAGAGAGAGAGAGAGAGAGCGGTCCAGTCTGCGGGGGCCAAAGCCCTCGGCAGTGGTGTTGTCGAAGCAGCTCCTGGACTGTGTTTTAATCCAGCCGCTCGGAGATGGAAAATGTAGGATTAAGGGAGGACAAACAAACACCTGATATTCTGTCTGGTGCTTTCAAACATGGGCCCCGCGTCTGCTGCACTGGATAAGAGGGGTTATATAATGTTTGCTCTCAAATATGCTAAATGCTGAGGGTAGGGGGCACACACATAGACAACATGATTACTTATGATTTGTTTTATTTTGTTTTTTTAAATGGTTGCCTAATGTAACCTCCTCACTGAAGTGCTGTCTAGCATATAATGTATAGCTGAGAGAGAGGGAGAGAGAGAGAATGTCCTTTCTGGAAACAGTACATGTGCATAGTCTGATAATTCTTGAGATATATATCTACAAATAGGCCATATTGCTTTTGGGGGTAGTTTCAGCTAGAAGTGATGTACTGTTAAAAGGTCCCTGCTGACAGGGCTACAAGAAGATCCCTTTCCCTAAAGAGCTAGGACCTCTTTATCATTGTCATGTTGATAAGTAGCCCATCAAAATGGCACATCCAGGAGCTGACCAAGGGTCACTCTGTGAGTTACAGGAGTTAGAGGGCGCAAAATGATCTGCTGCATGTTTGCAGCTGAAATGCTATGCCTGCCCATCCATTATTCAGACAATCCAATGAAGTGATTCATCATCCAACAGAGAGAAAGAGAAAGAAAGAAAGAGAGAGAGAGACAACTCGACAGGAGAAGAGTCACCTCAGGGTGAAGGGCAATAAGGAGTGTGTATGTGTGTGTGTGTGTGTTTGTGTGGGGTTGGGGGGGGGATTTGACACTCATCAAGTAGTGCATCTTCTTCACAAACATTACAACAAAACACTTCGCATGGTTATTGGTTTATAAAACCAATGCTGAATTGCAGTTTGTTTGATATGATCTCATTCCTTTGGAAAGCTGACTAATTTGTTTTTCTCTTGTAAATAAGTCATAATTTGAAACACGAATGTGTGTGGAAAAAGTCCACTCATCCGTTTTAAAATGACGGAGGATCAATACTGGTGGGGATGAGTCATTGAAAGGGGATCTTACCTTCGACTCAGGTCAGCAACATGCTCTTGTAGCCAACTGGTGCTGGCAGCTGTTGAGAGAGAGAGAGAGAGAGAGAGAGAGAGAGAGAGTTGGAGGCAAAGATAGAGAGAGACGTCAGATATCTAGCGTCAACTTCACCCCACTCCGACCTATGCCTTGCATCAGCACACACACACACACACACACAGCCATGGTGACACCAGTAACAGGAGCCCTTGTGCCATTTGATCAGCCCGGGGTCGTGGCCCACCCTGTTGCTGCAGCAGCAGCACCAGTGGGTGTGAATAACCGGCCCTTGGGCCGACTTGGATGGGACTGACCCACAGCCATCTGCATCCTCACCTGCCAGCACAAACAGGCAAACCTCCCCACCCCCCCTCTTCCTTTTTTTATATATGTATGTACAGTATCCCTCTACAAACATGTAGATCCAAACAGATATTGTACGCATTCTATGAGTGTTAAAATGTGCTTCAAAGGGATTTCATTCCCACAGGGAATAATATTTACTCTGCTCACAAACACACATGCAAAGACTATCAGATAAAAAAAAAAACAAACATTGTATTGCTTGCTTCACTCTACTCAGATATCCAACAGCCAAAAAGCATGTGGTCAATCTTTTAACTCTCATTGAGGAACAAATAGAAAGAAAATAACAAAACAATGCCAGCGCACTGCCCATTGTATCATGGGTAGAAACCTAAAGGAAGTGTATACAGCAGTGAACTGTATTCTGCAGACTGTTGTATTTATGATGTAGCAGTCGGAGGCCCCAAGGGCATCACTGTCTGGAAGTCATTTTATGTAATGACCCTGTAATGTGGGTGAACGTACCGTATTGTGTGTCTGTGCTGCACACATGCAAGCACACGTCTGCATATCAGATGAGTAGTTAGTTACAGTAATTTCCTGTGTATTAGCCACATTGTCTATAAGCCGCAGGACAGTGTTTTATGCAAGTTAAAAGAAACAAAATCATATTAATACCATATTAACTGCCCCCATGTATTAACCTCATAGCTGAAGAAATTTTGCAAAATCAATGTGTAAGCCGCGGCTAATAGTTGGGAAATTACAGTATAGATTTAAGAAGGGTCCTGCTAAACAAGAAGGTTTTCAGTGAACTATTTAGGAGGGCAAAAGCGTAGGCCATTGTGTGTCCACGTATATGTGGATATTATACGTACATATTTGATGTGATATCCCTGCAACTGACATATGGAGATATTTGCCATCAAAACAGTTTCACTGTACTCTAACAAATATTGTACTGAACTCTATGAATTCAACAAAATGTATGAGTTCTGAGTTGTTAGGCAAAGAGAAATTACATAAGAGCTCTTCTGTCAACACATCTATATTTGACGGCCATATTACCAGCCCAGTGGTAATCAGAAACAAGACTGTAACCCTAAAAAACACACATCTATAGAAATGACTCATTGTCATTCTGTTGCTCAGGAATGAAATCACAATAGCAAGGATGGGGGAATAGATGAGATCTGTGACATATGGCGTCCTCGAGGCAACTTGCTGATGTAACCATTCATCTTCCTCAGGGCTTATTTCTCTTATTGGTTCCCCCCTTTCGGCCTTCAGGGGTGAAGAGCCCATGGCGTAGGGGACTATCATAACTTGGGGACATTTTGGTGACCGGTACCGTCACCAAACTGATACTGATGGTCTTACCTCCACACTTGAGGGGACAGGTGCCAGGGCCAGTACATGAACATGAATCTCAACTAAGGCTGTGCAATGTTGTACCACCTGCACAGTATACCATGATAATTACTCTATGTCCTCTGTGTGCTAATTTGACATGACACCATATGAACGATACTGTTGCATGACATTCTTTTTGCAGAGCTGTACGCACATTTTGTTTTTTAGCACCTAGGGTGAATAAAAATAAATGCTGATACTAATATGCAATATTAACATGTTTATTGTATCCCATCATATCATAATACTGTCATTTCTCCTCAGAATATTAACTTTTTAATCATCCCGCCCAACCCCTAATCTACACTCCAATCCTGCGGCCATGTCTAATCGGCAATATGGTCATCAGTGTTGCAACTACACAGCATGGCTTTGCGAGAGTATTTCATCTTAATGTCCAAGACAAGTCAGCCACAACACCTCCCTAATCTGAGCTCGCTGCTAGAAAAGAGATTAATTACATAGGAGAACAGAGCCAATTAAAGGACCTTAAGACATGTCATGGACCAAATAGTTCCATCTGGAGATGTCAAAGCACCACTGACATCGCTCAGAGCCCTCCAGTCATAAAGACTCAGAGGAGCTGTAAACATTTACAAGTGTTTGGATTGGACAGGCCAGGCCACTGCAAACAAACACACTTGTGATAAGCCATCTATTCCTCCTCCTGTTGTGAACCAGCCAGTCAGTTAGTTAGTCAATCCAGTCATATAACCTAGATGATGATGGGGGGTTGAATGAATGTAAGAATGCCTTCATTCTTCACCGAGGGCACAGCATAAATAGTAATAAAAAGTTATGTTAACTGTAAAAGCCTTTTTATTTATCCTAGCCAACCAGAGCTCAGAGTTAACATCAGGCTGCATGCACAGGTGCGGCTCACCTTGTTTCGCTTTCAAACAAGCCACCAGATGCCACTATACAAAAGCCACCACTGTCACTCTCTAGGAAAGAGAAGATGAGCAGTAGCCGGCGTTCAGGGACACACACACAAAAAAAGAAAATCCTGACGGGTCTTTGTAGACAGAAATTGTTCAGAAGAGGGGATTTCTCCCCCCCCCCTTTCGGAGGCAGCAGCAGCATCAGCAGCCTGGGATTTACATGTCTGCTGCAGACAATCAGGCCTGAGCCTCTCGGACCACTACAAGGGTGAGCATGAGGGGATTTAGTCTGGTGGATGACAACGTGCACCTGGCCTCTCCCTCTGCAGGGCTGGCCTGGCCCGGACGCCTACTGCCATCTGGGGCAATAAAGCCCTCTGCTGGCCAAATGGAGGAAGCGCGACCGAGGTGATTCCCAAGGCCCTAGGAAGACCTGAGCTCTTTTGATCCCGTGAGGGAAATTTGGTCTCTGCATTTATCCCAATCTGTGAATTAGTGAAACACACTCAGCACACAGTGAACACAGTGAGGTGAAGCACACACTAATCCCGGTGCAGTGAGCTGCCTGCAACAACAGCGGCGCTCGGGGAGCAGTGAGGGGTTAGGTGCCTTGCTCAAGGGCACTTCAGCCGTGCCTACTGGTCGGGGTTCGAACAGGCAACCCTCCGGTTACAAGTCCGAAGCGCTAACCAGTAGGCCACGGCTGCCCAGTAAATGGTGAATATCAGAGAATATCAAGAGTGAGTATGAAATTTCACTATGGATAGAGAAAATGGATGTTGGAGAGACACTTCTGTTGGTGTTGTAATACTATTCACTGCCAATGCAAGCAAAACATTATACACCATAAAAAAATATCACCATAAAGACAACCACTTGTAATATTCTAAATTCACACTCGAACTGGCTTAATATGATGCATGTCATCTAAGAATAGAACAGTTTAAAATGGTGTTGGTGGGGAACAATTTCAGACTGGTGTACACGGGTATGCAGGAGCAAGCCTACCTTCTGAGACGAACACAAAGGGCTTGTTCTTCACGGACAGCAGGGTGAGCAGGTTAAAGAAGAGAGCCACAAAGGTCCCCACCAGGAGCCGGCCCCTGCAAAGAGACAGGAGAGTCAACACCTGCGACACACTTTACTGTGTGTGTGTGAGCGCGCGTGTGTGTAAAACCATGACAAACACAGCTTCCTAAGTCCTGATAATGCCCGCTCTGGTTTGTGTGCTGCGAAGAAGAGGCCAAGTGGTCATGGCAGCTGCCACCGTGGCCTCATCTGTCTCCCAGACCCATCTTCCCATCTTCCCATCTCTCTCTCTCTCTCTCTCTCTCTCTCTCTCTCTCTCTCTCTCAGCAGCTGATTATCTGAAGTCACTCCAGCGTGACGGCCATAATGGCATTTCAGACACCCCTGACTCACTGGTTGCAAACACCACCTGGGGGGCTGGGGAGTAATCGGTTTGAGGAGGGCAGCTTTAAATCCACCCTGTTTGGGGTCCATAAGAAATGAAAATACATCATAAACAACAAGTATTAATCTGTGGTGCGGTGCTGGAAGGTGGGGAACGGTACAATGAGGGATTGCGGGGGATGATTAGCTGGAAATCCCATTTCAGGAGTTTAGTGGCTAAGTCCTAAGGATGACGACTGGACCCAGCTGCAACACTAAAGCTGTTGTTGTCGTGTGTGTGTGTTACAGCTTCATGAAACACACTATGGTGTTTGAGGCGAGTGACACTGCATATTGGATAAGTGTGTGCGTGTGTGTGTGTGTGTGTGTGTGTGTGTGTGTGTGTGTATATATATATATGTGTGTGTGTGTGTGTGTGTGTGTGTGTGTGTGTGTGTGTGTGTGTGTGTGTGTGTGTGTGTGTGTTGGGGGGGGGGGTGTTATTGTGTGTTTGGTATTCTGTACTTACGTATGCACCTCTGGCTGCTCCACAAAGCGTTCCACACTGAGAGAGGAAGGGGAAAGGACAGAGAGAAACAACAGAAACAACAGAGAGAGAAAGAATCCGTCTTAAATTGTATTACAGCAACACATTTAAGTCCTGGGGCAGACTTCAAACTTCACCCCCAGTGCACCTGTAATACTCTTCACTTTCTACTGCATCCCAGTCCCCACCACCTTCTGTCTGTCTGTCTGTGTGTGTGTGTGTGTGTGTGTGTGTGTGTGTGTGTGTGTGTGTGTGTGTTGACCGGCAGGTAAACCCTGCTCTGGGCGTGGCAGCTAGAGGCTCTCATAAACATTCCCACAACTGTGAAATATTCATAGACTCTGTGTACACCCAGACTCCCCTTCTCCCTCCATGCGTTCTCTCTCTCACACACACACAACTATTTAGTTATCCCCCTGACACACACACACAGTCTTTCATTCCCCTGCTCTCTCTGACACACCGTTTCTCTCCGTCTCACACACACACACACACCTCTCCTTCAGGATGAACAGGGCACCCAATTGTATCAGCACAGTTGAGGCGAAGACAGCCAACACCTCAAGGCGCTCAAACCTGCAAGAGACACACACACAAAAAATAAATTAACCTCACACACATTTCCAATGCCAATAAACAGCTCACAAACACCATGAAAACACTCCATAATCTTTCTCGATCATCTTAACCTCAATAAAAACAAAATCACCATGCTGATAAAATACAAATACAGAATTTACAGATAAACAGCCCATAATGCCAGGTTTCCAGTCTGGTACAAATCCTGTGTTTGGAGCCCTGTTCTGAGGTCTAATGGGATTGACCAGGTTAATGGCGGTTCAGGTTTAATCCTCAGAGCTCTGACATCCATTTGGTGCATTAACCAACCAAGCCCTTGACCGCCAGCCTGACCGCAAACAGGCCTGGCACTCTATCCTCAGTTTGCCTTCGATGGAGAGAGGACATACACACACGCGTACACAACCCGCCCGCCAACACACACACACACACACACACACACACACACACACACACACACACACACACACACACACACACACACACACACACACAAACACCCCCCCCCCTGTCGTCTCTGGGAACGATCAATAAAAAGTCCAGCACAGATGTCTGTGTGTGTCTGTGTCAGTGTGTGTGTGTGTGTGTGTGTGTGTGCGTACAGTATGTGTGTGTGCGTATGTGTAAGGGGTGGGGGTATATTTACGTACGCGTGTGTGTGTGTACACGTCTAAACTTCTTCCCACACTGAAGCACCCCAGGTGTATTTGCGGCTCAATAACCGCTTCGAATGGAGCCAAATTATTTGTTTGGCAAACAGAGCACGCCAATCCACTTTTCTGCCCCGAGAAGGGCAGTGTGTGTGCATGTGTGTGTGTGCGTGTGTGTTTGTGGGGTGCACACACACACACAGGGAGCGACACGGTGCAGTCTGCTTCTCTGCTCCTCGCCAAACGCACACCCACGTGTCAAAGAGGTCACCCATGTTTACCAGCAGTCACAAAAGCCCCTCCGGCAGTACCCAAACAAGACCTAACACAAAGGCTTAGGAACGCAGCACAGAGCAGGACAGGACAGAGCTGAGCGCAGCGTCACCCGGGCCAGGCTCAGGGCCACGCTGGGCAGGAACGTGCCTCACAGCGATATAGATCCATAAGGGGGTGTATGGTAAGGTTTTAGTGGAGGGCAAGTGTCAACTGACTGTCTGCAGTCTGCTCCCCGAAAATCATCATCATCATCATCATCATCGTCGTCGTTGTCGTCGTCGTCCTAGACAAGCAGGCCATCGATAGCAGACAACAATAGGGTCTTTTGTGGGATTGTTATGCGGATGCTTATTTTGCAGGGTGTATTATTCTGCGCCTGCCTGCTGCGTAGCGGGAGGGAGACAAGCAGGACGTGGACGGCGTAGGGATCTCCGCTTCGGCACAGCACGACGCAGCTCAGGGGACGAGATAAAACCCTGCGCTAAAAACGAGCATAGTGGGCGGGCGGGCGACTGAGAACGCAAACGTGCAAGCAGCGGGAGGGGAGAGGAGGCTGAGGCTGAGGCTGAGGCTGAGGCTGAGCTGACCCTTTGTGCTGGCCCACTGAGCACATTAAGGCCAAGTGAAGCTGAAAAGCAGCTTTCCATGGAATAACCACGCCGCAACACCCCGGGGTCACGGGTGCCAGCCAAACACTGAGCACGGCTCGGTCCCTGAGAAAGCTACGCCATCAACACTGGGCTTGGCCCACAACAACAAAGCCCGGCCCGCTGAGCCTGATAGGGACAACACACACGTGTGCCGCGCATGCGCACCAACACACACACGCTTGTACGCTCACACTGTGAGAGTCCTCGGCTAGTCAGCGGGGTCGCCGGATTAGTCTGCAAATGTGGTCCTGCTGAGTTTAATATAGACTAGCGCCACAGACAGAGCCATAGTCAGGCGGCCATTGGACAACCTATGCGTTGACACCTCGTGAACATCTACGCTGACTAACGTTACCACCTACTGTAGGTCAAAATGTACTACAGACATTAGCTGATTTTTCAATATGACAAATACACACACATAATATACATACAAATTGTAAATATGCTGCACTTAGGTTGATAGATGCGCTACATTTACTTGCAAATATGCAAAGACAAAATAATATTACATTAATATAATAGCAAATATGCTGAAACTGAGACTTCCATAATATATAAACAGTAGAGGTCATCTTGACCTGATTTTTCTGTTAAACTTGAGGCTTGATACGTGTTCAGGTTACATTTGTGGATATCGTTTGTGCCAGAAATTGTATTAAGAAATTCCAGGTCACACTAAGCACTTACAGTAGTATTTGTTATGTTACGGACCACACACACGTTTTTTCTGATTAAGCCAAATTCAGATTTTTATTCAGAAATGATTGGCAAGCAAGTTCATAGTTGCCATGCACAAAAAAATATGATTAGTCAGAAAAAAAGCTGATTTTACTCACCCAAAGGAGTAGGACTGACTGGGCTTCTTCATGCTAACCCAGGAGCTTATGAGACAGGTGATCAGACTAGGGAGAACAAACGCCAGGAGGTTAAAAGTGTGCCCATTACAGAATATAGTCTCCCACACACAGTGAACGCTGTAGAAACCAGATGACTGATGTTTCAGGTGGGATTACTCCCCACTAAATGTGACTGTCAATCGACACTCACCTGAAGAGATCAAAGATGGTGAGGTATGTGTACGCTGTTAAGGCTTAAATGAGAAAAAAACACAAAGAAACACATTAATCAGAATAACACATATCACAGTATAACAACAAACAACAACAATATTGATTAACTGACAAACAAATAGATATCTGATGCTGATGTAAAGTTCATGTTTATATGTCTACCTATTTCTGCCTGGCACTAATGATTTACCAGTGAAAGACCGCACCAGCCAGGCCTCGCACCCATCACCCCTGGTGTTTTCCTGCAGTATTACCACATCCTATACAATGCCATGTTTGATGTCCAAAGCAATTTATGATTATGAGGATCATCACCATACAACAGAGATAAAGCAGATTTATGTGTATTGGCATTCCACCACAGTCTTTCTAACAGAAACCGTAAGGAGAACTCCAAGTCAAAGAATAGCTGGAACACGGACAGAGCACAACACAGCTCCACCCTATCTTCTATGTCTCCACAGCAGGCCCGGGGTGGGTAAGTGGGAGAATCGGGAAAATTCCCGGTGGGCCACTTCACTTTTGGGCCGGTCAAGGGAAAAAAATATTGACATGTGTCACGTTAGTCTATCTTCTCTTAAAGTAGGCTATACACGTTCCGCATTCTGTGCATGACACCGTTGCCTCTGTATGGGTTGTAGCCTACCATTTGAGGGAGTTCTCCACTCCCACAAAGAGTTGGTTGGGTCCATATCGCCCGTCTTTTCCAAAAAGTTTTCTCAGATAGCCTACGGATAGCCGGGCCAGCCCTACAGTAGCCATAAGCGTCAGGAAGGATGGATGTAGAAAGAGGCCAGGAGGGATGAAACGGCAAGGTAGAAACGGCCAGGTAGAATGCTGCTAAATCTGCCAAGCTTCCAGATTACAGACAAAAGTGGCAACTGGTAAAGAGAGAAAGCCTATAGGCAATGATTAGCCTATTGACAATGTAATTATTGGGCTAATATTGGACGTTTGTAGCGTTGTGTCAAGCTATTCGCAAGCAACATATTAAATTACTTTAAAATTAGCCTTTTGTATCCGATTCATAGATTTTGCAGTATGCAAATATTGATAACAAAACTGAAGCATGATCTGTGTAGGCCTATGCAATAAAAATTGTAGCCTCTGAGCAGCAGATCAACCAGTTGACCACTGAAAATGATGAGCCCAAAATTGGTGATGAGGACGCCATGACTACAGGGACAAGTAGAGAGGATAATTTATAGTTATTTAATGTAAGAAAGAGCAATTATGCTACATGATAAACATATATGCCTTGTTTGCTCAGAAGAGGGTGTAGTAAAGGAGTAGGCTAAATCACCAAACAACATATAGCCTACCCATGCAAAAACACATAGCCTAAACATTAGTTCAATATGCCTCTTTGTGGGAAGCGTGGGATAGGCTACATTTCAAAGGCTTTCTTTCTTTCTTTCTTTCTTTCTTTCTTTCTTTCTTTCTGTTTTTGTGAACTTGTGGAATAGTGGAATGTTTTTTGTTAACTTCTCAGTTGAAGTGAATTATAACCTTTACACATTTGTTGAACCATGTTACTAATAAAAACTACAGGATAGTAAAAGCTGAAATGTTGCTTCATTTATCCAATTTCCACCAGTATGGAAAACATGGGACTGTCTTGGGCCTGAAACTCCCGGGCTGAAAAGTGGCCCCACTCCGGCCCTGCTCCACAGGATCCTAAGGCCCAAATCTTATAGCATATTGTGTGTAGATTAAGGTCACTTGTGTATGTAAACAGGCCTGATCAATGGGAGATAAAAGAGGAGCAGTGCGATGGTTGTAAGCGGAGGCTGGGCTGGGCTGGGCTGGGCTGGGCTGGGCTGGGCTGGGCTGGGCTGGGCTGGGCTGGGCTGGGCTAGGCTGGGCTGGGCTGGGCTGGGCTGGGCTGGGCTGGGCTGGGCTGGGCTGGGCTAACCTGTGGACCCTAAAAGAAACGTGCTGCTTGCACCGCAGGGTTGAGCAAAATTCAGAAGTGAATTGCGAATGACTCCTAAATTCTAATTCAATTCTTGAATTTGAACTGAATTTGAATTGAGTTAAAAGATAAACACGATCTAGAATTACAATTTAAATTTAAATTAAAGGAAGTATTATTGAGGACATAAGGAAAGAAAGAATAAAGAAAGTAGAATTGAAATTCAATGAAATTCAAAAAAATCCTTGTAGTGTTTTACAATGAAGCTTCACAGTATATGTCAGATACGATAAACTAATCCATACCACATTTATAATGGGTAACTTATAACAGTAACCAATTACATTTAAAAAGTAACCTTCCCAACACTAAATGTATGTGAGATTCAACACATTCTTTCTGTTGTGTGACTGTGTGGAATTTCTTTGAATTGAGATTAATTTAATTCCACTTCCTGTCATTCCAATTGAATTGGAGGCCAATTCTAAAATTCTGAATTTTGCACAAGCCGGTTGCCCCGGCTGAATATTTCACAAAGTCTGCTGGGCCACATCGGTGAAATAAACATACCCATCTGACTGATTAGTTTCGCTCTCCATGCTCAGTGAGGCCCCCGCCCCCTCCATTCCACCTCTACCCTCGATGCCCTCTCTGGCTCTCATTTACCCCTAGGGACTCAAACACAGTCCCATTAAAAGGCCTTAAGTGCTGGCTGGTTATTGGGAGCATAAGCAGAAAGTTACGGATGGGCTGGAAGCGGTGGAGATCTTCTCTCTTCCTGAAGGGCCGCGGAGGAGTATTACCTTTCCTGAGGTGTGTGTGTGTGTGTGTGTGTGTGTGTGTGTGTGTGTGTCTGAGTGTGTGGGGGGACAGTCTCAGAACCGCAGGACTGTATTTTCAGGGACGAGGAGTCGTTGGGGTGGGGGGTGTGGGGGGGGGGGGTTTGTCTAGATTTGCAAACTGCAGCACTCCGCTGTCATTGAGTTCTGCAACACACATCGACCGGGCTGGCTTCTCGGGTGTCTGTCGACGTGGCATATTAAATACAATAGATCGCTCCATATGTAAACTAAAAGCTTTTATTGACTGACTACACAGCAACACCTGGCGGGGGAAACGGGAGACTCAGAAAGGATGCGGCCGGGTTGAGTGGGGTGGGGGGCCAGGCTGACATGCCCCTCCTCTCTGTTGCCGACATGAGCTGTGGAGGGGGCGGGGAGTAAAATGAGACCATGCCGATGAGGCTGCCGCCCAGACTAACCCATCAACAGCATGCACACAAAGAGAGGAAAGTGTGTGTGTGCGTGTGTGTGTGTGTGTGTTAGGGGGGCTAATTGTAGCTTCATCACCAATGGATCAAGGACCAGTGCTAAGTAGGGGTCTAAATCACAGATCTATCAGGCTGTGTGCGATGGTATACATGACAAATGCAAATGGCAATCCAGTTTTAACAGCAATCTAAAGCTAAAATAAACTAATTTAATGACATGCACTGTATGAACATAATTCAGATAGGAAATAAAGGTTTAGTCTTATGTCGGTATTATCCAAAAGTACTTTTTAAGATGGCACTAGAAATGTTACACATATATGGCTCTTTTCCTCACAAAACAAATTCTCAAACCCAAAATTAGAAACCCTGGATGCACTGATGATGACAATCCTACAGTGTCAGCTCCTCAGCAGAATGATAAAGGAGGAGGGAGACCCTCGCTGGTCTGTGTAACATGAGGCCGAAGGGAAGAGCTGTGGGAACTCTACACTCTACTGCCGAGACTGCGAGATGACGAGAGGCAGAGGAACGGAACAGGTCTCCTTGTGAGAAGGACCTTCAACATCATCTGCTGCTGATGAGGAGGCAGTGGCCGGGGGAACACTGAACCCACTTCTCCCATACGCATGTCCACATTCACTGCCCATACGTTATTATCTGATTCTGATCCAACGCACAACGAACTGTAATAGTCAGATTTATGGTTTAGATGGACAATCAGCCAAACAGCTCCCATGCAGGCTGGATCTCCAGCATCAGATAGTATCGATCAAATCGGCTCCTACTGGCAAATTCGTCCAATTTAATGCTTTCACACAAGTGCAGGTTACAATTTTCTTTCATTACTGCAATATTGGCTATACTAGCAGCCATTGACCAATATGAATCACCTGATTTGCTATTGTCATTTAAAAGCTTACAGTACAAAGATCGTAGCACAATCAGCTTACCACACTATGAGGGAATGTTACTCCCATGGGAAAAACAGGTGAGTGGAGAACATCTGGAAAGCAGCTAAATAAGCTAATTTCCCAAAAAGTTGGCATGTTCCTTTACGTGGTAAGAGGGTGCGGGTACAGCAAACATGAATTTACCAGGGAACAGGGGAGTTCTCTTTGAGTAATGAACTATGCAAACATTTCCTAACATTCTGATGACTATGTGGTGCAACACATGTGCTGCAAAAAAAAAAAAAATTGAAACATCTCTATTTTGGGACAGACGCGTTTCCTTCCTGACAGTTGGTTTAGTTTGCCTTCCGCTCACATCAAACCAAAAGTGGCCCAGTGGAGCCGAGATAGAGAGATGAGATAGCAGGAGAGCAGAGTAAAGAAGAGGGCACAAGTGGAGTGTTTAAGGCCTGAAAACCCAGTCACTTGACCTCATTATGCTTGGCTTGTCTTAGCTCTACAGACTTCAATGGCTGCCTCGGAGCTGACAGCAATGTGTATGAAGATGGGCCTCAAGAGCCAAGACCAGTTTTTAGATTCCTAGGCTGAGACTGTGGATGTTTGCTGACTATGCCTGGCTGTGAATGACTATGCACACACTTATCAATAGAATTTGAGGCAGAGTGAGTTTTGGAGAAGCAAACAATTTAATTGTTGGGGTCTCAAAAAATGGGTGGGAATCTAGATCACCCAGCAATCTAGATCGTTCTCCAATATTTCTCCTCAGTAAAAGTTATGACAAACACTTGTGATTGAAGCTACTGTATGTTTACATTTGTAAAGTAACTGATACTTATTTACATCTGGGTGTAACAAACATCAGATGAAACAAAAACAGCCAAAGTAAACAACATATTCTTAAGTAATACCTAATACTTTTTGCAGATTAGATTTGAATGATCAAATATAATGTGATTAATCCAAGTCCAAAACAAGTCAGCAAACAGGTTTAAGACCAAAAAAGCATTCACCGACAAAAAACAAACTTATTTTTCTATATGTATTAGTGTTCCGGTACACTTTGACGGACACTGAAATTGTCTGAAATGATCTGAAATTACATTCAACTTTCAGGAAACACTACTACGTACTTGCATATTATGGCATTGTAGACTAAATGGGCTTGTTTGGTATATGCATACAGCAAAAAGCAATGGAATATTAGGATAAGCAATGGGTTATCCTTAATTTGAGGATATTACAAAAAATATCCAGGATACCAGAGGATTTTCATGGGAAAAGTGACCAGACACGGAGCCAGATACTGATGAGCATAAAGTTCAGAGCAGTGTTTTTAGTGACCTGTGCTGTGACTGGTGGTGGGGGTAGGATTTTGTATCGATCGGTCTGAAAGAATTGTTGACAAAAGAGGAATGTGCAGATCGGATAAAGGCGCGGACATTCTCAACACCGCGCAACCCAATCCCATCTTCCGCTGCAGAATTTGATCCGCACAGCACAGGCTGACGGGAGGCAAACAGTGTCCTGTGGACTCATCTGTTTCACATCTTACACAGGCTGCGGAGAGGTGCATTAGGCTCTGTTACACAAACACACAGCACACCGCACACCTTCAAAATAGAAGGAAACAAAAATACACAACCTCACGGCGGCCACAGACGGGCTGAGGGATGGAAACTAAGCAAGAGAAAGCATAGACAATTTCTTTAAGTAAACAAACAGATGTGTATATATATTCTATGTATTTAGTGTGCATAAAGTATATATATTTAAATATATGATACTGTATGTATGATGTATAGTAAACATAAATTATAAACATTAGCCAGGTTAAAACAAGCAAGATATGTGCAGTGATAACAGTCTTCCAAAGCCCTGGAGAGCAAGGCAGAGAAGAGAGAGTGAGAGAGCACACAGAAGAGAAGAGGAGGTGGGCTTTGTGCAGATTCGCTGAGTTGAAAACCTCCCCTGACAGCGAGCTTAGAGTGTGCCTGTGTGTGTGTGCGCGTGTATGTGTTTGTGTGTGTGTTGGGATGCTTCCCCCTCCCCTCCTCCTCTGTTGCTGCTAATGATCATCGCTAACATCGAAGAGCACTTCCAGTGAACTTCACGGTTCAGCCCAAGGTCAACTGCCTTTGTTTCCAGCGCCACACATAAATAAATAAATCTAAAAAAGCATGGCATGCATTAAAAGTAGTGGTTGTAACCTATGCAGTCATCTTGCTCAGGCTTTTCTTACTCTACAGCCCCTGAATGTTCTCTTCTGTGGAACACCTCAGGGTAAGCCACCGTCATTTTTAGCATTTACAGGGAAAGACATAGACACAGCTCAATAACTGAGTGGGGGTTTGATGAAAGTGTTATTATTGTTGTTGTTGTTGTTGTTGTTGTTGTTGTCGTCGTCATTTCCCTTCCTGCTTTAGACATGGGCTTCCAAATATGTCCTTATCTAGCAAATCAAACCAGACATGTGATGTTACCCACCCACCCACCACCTCAGCGCCCCAAATTCTCCACCACCCCAAAAATGTGAGTCCTTGGGGAATTTGTTTGCTTGTCAGTTTGTTGATGTGCCTGCGCCCTGCAGTGGACGGCACATTGTATTCAGCACTGTTTGCTGTTGTCTGGGGGAGGATAAAAGTGTGACTGAGTGTATGTGTGTGTGTGTCGAGAGGGGTGGTTGATCACTGCAGGCATTTGCAGTTGAACCAAATGAGCCAGAAGCCCGATGTGCAGCCCAGCACATCAGGCCCTTTTGCGCACTGACTGGAAAACTTCCAGAGATGTGGAAGAGATCTAATTTACCCCCGTCGCCGCACAGACGCACTAATAACACTGTGCTAATGAAAACAACGCATTCACCAGCTACAGGACGTCAGTAAAAAGCGTGGAATGCGTGGCATGAGGCACTTGCATTGTGAAGAAATTACACCAAAACAGCTCTGCCATATTAGCAAAATTTGAGCCAGAATCTGTGAAGTAAGCACTTCTTGGACCCCGAGTAACAGTATAAGACAGAACAGATATTAAAACAGAAAATCAGCCCGGTCCAGAACTGAATCCATCCATTCAATCTGTTCAGTAAATCCATTTTTAGCTCCTTCTGGTGGCCTCATTTTGTTTTCGTCACTGATACAGCTCTGCTGCACCACGCCTAAATATGTCCCATTCTGAAACAGTCCCATTCTACTCAAAATTCACCAACAGTATTGCAGAAGCAAAAAATTATGACTTAACAAAGGCATGCACATTGTGTTCAACACTCAACCACATCTAAACTGGCAACATGTTCACAGGCAACTCAACAACAGTAAAACTGGGCCTACTATTAAGTATCATTACTAATGATGTCCATATACTGTACTTCTGAGACGTCTGAGAAGATTTTAAAAAATACTTTTAAAAGACTTAAGTCTAACACCTTCTCACATCTAAAGACGAGTCATAGATTTTAGTCACAGACTATGATTTTGCAAAGACTGAGAATCCTGTTGGGTCAGTATTTACCAGACATTTGAATAATTTCCCATCATGCACCAGTTCAACAGGAACTCAATGAGGCTTTCATAAAGCATTTATAGAGTTATCCGTTCACCTTGTATATAACTACTTACTTCTCCTTACTGAGTCATGATTTTCAAATGTTTACGGCTATTGTTTATAACGATTTGCTATTGTTATTCTGTAAAAATCCCCACACCCCACATAATATGGCTGAGCCTTGAGGGCTCTGCTGATTATGGCAGCAGGAGGCTGTGGCTAGCAGCAGATACAACCTCCTCCTGACTGGAAAGCAGGAAAGACAATCTCTCCCCCGCCGGCTTAAATATTAGTACTGATTCATTTCTGTGTGGATAAACACCACATGGGAAGTGTACCAACAGTTTCCTGTGCCGGCCGGGGATCTTTTTGTCCTGCACCTGCGTCGCTGGGCTCAGTGGCGCTGTTTATCTGCACTAGGTATCGACGTCGGGATCGCGTGTCGCCTCTCTGCAGCTCAATACGCCACCGATGTCTCCTTCCAGGCCGCAATGCCACACAGCAGGGGGGCTGGTTTTGCAGTGTTGCTGCGCTGCCCTTTCGCCGCAGTTTCTGAAGTGCTGACTACATTTCCAAGGATGAGCACTGAGGCTTTGGTCACCTTATTTTTCTCTGAGCATGGTTGTTACTAAGTTCTTTGAATGCCTGTACCAGAAATTGTCTGCCACAGGGCACCCTTATACATAAACGTGTTTATGTGGCCAAAAAGTTGCCATTTTCTCAGCCATGAAAATCTGTTGGTCTATTTCAGTTATACGTCATGTACCTACATTGAATGAGTGCTCTCAACTTCCAACATCCGTCTATCTATGGAGAATCCTACACACCACCTGCTTATCTTAGCATCCTCTGGCGTCTTGTCTACTTACCCATACTGTTGGTCGAGCTGCACCACATGAGCAGACAGGCAGTGCAGAGCACGTTAAGCACGCCAAAGAGCAGGATCCGCCAGGACTGAAAAAGACACAACAACACAAATATACTTCTGTTACTAAAGCCCAGCTAAGAAAACATCGACATTTAAAGGAGAATTACGGTGTGATATTGACCTAAAGTGTATTGAAACATGATACCGAGTGTGAACGTATGTCTCATAGCCCATCTCGGCTTGTCCCCTGCACTCCAAAAGCTGGCGCTAGTTAGCCAATGCTACCAACAGCTTTTTCAATAGTGGTGCTTCAGCATCGGGCTAGCCATGCAAATAAAAAAACATCTGATAGTGATGTTTACATAGTAAAAACTAATTGTATACATGTGGAGTACGCTTCACCATCAGAGCTACTGTCTGTAAAAAAAACATCTCAATCAGTCAGAATCCAAGATGTGTTTGAGAGAATCACCCAAAATACAGAAAAGGGACAGCCATGCTTGCTACTTTGATTCATGTTTTTTTTTGCCGTTCCTTTCTTTTGAGCATGTAACGGTACCCTAACCATTTTTTTTGCCCAAAATGAAAAAAAAAGATGTGCTTCTCTATTTTTTTTTATTGGGTAATCTGTGACCCAACGACGGTCAAAACATACATGGGTAATTCTACAATGGCTTTGAACGCAGCTCAGCCAATCATAATCAAAGAACGGAACTATCCGTTTTAGAGTGTAGAATTGGCAACAAATGTAGCTCTGCGCCTTTCTGAAACGGAACCATACACCAACCCCGCTCTGTCGCAATGTGTCAGCAGGACATTTTCTGCTGCTTGTCTGAGGGCGATTATTTGATCTGGGCGTAACACTAAACGACCTCTTCCTCCATCCTGACTGCACTGCACCTGAACGCGGACAATAAAAGAAGGTGAAGACGAAGACGCCACCAACAGCAGCAACGGGCAGGCGGAAGGCGTGCTCGTGACGCAGCGGCGGGGGGGAACTTCAGCTGTCGCCTCGCATCGATGTCTGCAGCACGCCGGGCACTGCTGTGAAATCTACAATTACTGCGGTGCACTGTGTTATGACAAGGCCTGGGCGTCCACTGACAAAGCCCAGCCAGATATAAAAGATGGAGGACAGTGGAGGCTTGTGTGGAGCCTGTGGCGGAGGCTGAGGCTGTCTGTGTGTGTGTGTGTGTGTGTATGGGTGTGTGTGTGTGTGTGTGTGTGTGTGTGTGTGTGTGTATGGGGTGTGTGTGGGTGTGTGTGTGTGTGTGTGTGTGTGTGTGTGTAAACAACAAGACAGCATCACAACCAACATCCACCCCCTCTCTCTAATACGGAGACAGGAGTCAACACACTGCCCCCTAGCGTACAGACGAAGTAACTGTAACCACCATGTGCCATCAGAGAGGGCTATGCTGTTATAAAGTTGTACATACACAGCCAGTGAGCTGCAGACCACCCCCTTCCTTTCTAGGATACCTCCCTCTTAACTACTTATGTCTGTGAGCCCTCCTTGATCTAAAAGCAGCTGAATATTTCCTGGTATCTAGAATACCAACACACAAAAGACCACCCGGTCAAAGTGGAATGAACTTGGCCTGCCTTGACCTCAGCACTGCTCTGAACAAACATACCTGCAGACCAGTGTTGAACGGGTTTGGTCACAAGCGGCCCGTGGTCGCCCGATATTTTAATCAACCCGACCGCAACTCAGACCGCATATATTAATTAGGACAAAATTATATCCGACACGCTTATTTACAAAATGTGTGCTTTTGGTTATAGGCTGCATGCAGTGTGACAGTAGGCCATTTCTGTAAAACAAACAAATTTATTTGCGAAACTTTATGCAGTAGAACTACACGCAGTAGGCATGCAGGACATAATGTTTGCGCAGGAGAGAGAATTACAATAAGAGCTCAAGCACGCACGCAACCATTAGAACACTAGGATAAGATTTGAAGGCCATGGACATACATCTTTCTTTCGAAAACAGAAATGGTGAGGCAAGGTAGGCAAGAGAGATACATTGCTGGTCAAAACGTTAGCGTAAGAACTGCTTTATAATGCTGAATGAAGCACAAAGCTTTACTAAAGCACATCCACTGTTTGAAGTCACAAACACAACGAACTAAGGTAACTTTTATGCATGCGCGAACCTATACATACTGGTAGATATGGCTGTGTAGTCTGTGCCATAACAATTATTTCTGCAGGCTGCCCGTTTTGGCTGTCATACTTTTAAATGGCTTCGCAAGAAGTAGGCCTACATAGACCATTACGTGTACTGTCTACTGTCATCTTTTTTTCCCCAATATTTCCCATAGCCTATATTGCTTTTCCCGAAGGGGTGTCTTTATTATTTTAACTCGCGTCTTCAGCTTCTTTACTGTTGACTTGTATTGATGCTTTACTGTATTGATGCTAGCCTTCTCGTGATATTTTAAGTAGGCCTATTTGTAGAAAATATATATTTAATTAATTTTAACTGACCCGCCCGCAAATGACCCGAATATCATTAAAATATTTTGTTTATGACTCATAACCGCGGGTGACAGGGTCATCCGCAGGCGACCGCTTAATTTCGGGCAGACCGCGCAACACTGCTGCAGACAGAGGGATTAGAGTGGCCTTAAGTGACCACTATACCCTGCACGTTACACTGTTATCATAATATATGATAACAGCACTATCAAAAACCAAAAGAGCTTGATAAGCTGGAGACTTCGCTCACTGCCATGCACAACTGAAAGGCTGAGGAAGTCATTTGTTCCTAGGGCCATTGAACTGTTCAATGCCTCACTAAAGGGAAGAGGAGAGATAGACATCTCTGCTTAGTCTGTCTGCCTCTCCACCCTCTCCATGTCCATGTTTGAGTACTGACTGCCCACTACTGTTTTACTAATGTACACAGCCTAATGTTTTCACTACTGTTTTACTGCTATACTGTTTTTCATGCTATATTAGCACACATGATCAGTGGCTGCGGTCAGGCTTCTGCTACAATACTGAATGAATGAATGGCTATAACCCTATTACCTCAACCTGTTCTTGCACTGAAATATTTTTTTTTTATTTTACCTTGTCTACATTATACTTTACTCTCCTATTTGTCCATATTATTTATGCTGGTCTCTAGACCTTACTCTTGCACTGTTGGACTAATGTTGGACTACTTTTTGCACCTTCACCATGACGCTCACTCTCTTGAGCACCTTGCCATGCACACATAACTAAGGACTATGGTTGGACTACTGTTAGCACCTTCACCATGACACTCACTCCCTTTAGCACCTTACCAGTCCCGGCCCTGTCACTACAAGCGTCTTATGCTTGATCACCCCCAAGCACATTGGACTTTCTTAATTAAATTTATATAGTGTATTTAGTATTGTTAGTTTTCTTATCTTTCTTATATTCTACTGTCTTTATTGTACAGTGGAGTTTAGTTATATGTTTATACTTATGTTTACCATTTCTGCTGTAAGTGCATGTTGTGTGTGATGTCTGTATGCTACTAAGACCCTTGAATTTCCCCATGGGGGATCAATAAAGTATCTATCTATCATATGACTATTTTGGTTGCTGATTTGAGTGACATTCTTATTTTTTCCCCAATTCATAGATAGATAGATAGATAGATAGATAGATAGATAGATAGATGTCTATTAGGGGTGTAACGGTTCATGTATTCGTATTGAACCGAAACGGTACGGGCGTCACGGTTCGGTGCATGAATTTACACAGAGAATACACGGTATAAAAATACATAAAACTCCTGTGCGGATTAATCAATTACTGTTAAGTAGCGAGAGTTACGGGAGTTCTTTAGCGACACCTAACGCTAATCTGTAGCCTCGCCTTAGCTCTGAAGCTCTGATTGGCGCCTATGTTTTTTTTTTGTCAGGTCGTCGGTCGAGTCCGTCAGTCAGACCCACAACAGTTAGAGGATCCGCTGGTCTCTTTAAGATCGCAAGTTTGAGAACTTCAGTTACAGTAACGTTAGTACAGGCGAAAGAGTGGTGGATGAGATGAAACTGTGTGTCGGCGTTGTTCAGCAGTTGTTGGGTATGTGAGTGGAAAAAATGCTACACATATTCGAAGCCATCACCCAGATGATGTAGGCTACCAATCACTGAAACGAGGGGAAAAAACTTCCCCTGCGCTTCAGCAGCCTTTGGATAGACATACAAATAGGGCCAAAACCTATGGCTTAAATTAAATGATTTCGTATTGACAGAAAGCTATGTAAATCGCGTGGTAATTACCTTTATGTTGGGGTAACTTGTAACTTCTCACATGAGGAGCTGGTAGTGTTAAGTGCATAGACAGTAAAATAAAGTGACAACGCTAACCAGGCTAATAAACAAACCATGCTACGGTGAGTTAACGTCAAAGGGCAAAGTCACGTGACTTCTAGTTGTAGTCTGTTTATGAAATGAAAGGAGCAATTTCGTTTTTTTTAAAGGCAAAATAGTGTGATATTTTCACAGTTAGTAGGCTAGATTATTACTTTACACACAATAAAAGAAATATTGAGGCAAATTGTAGACCCTTCCATATACAACTAAACACAGATGTTGAAGGTGGATTTTTAAAAATAATTTTTCTATGTAATTTGCACTTTCAGAAATGTGTAGACCTATTTTCAGTTTTATAGCTGATTGTCTTATTTTGTTTACAAGTTACAGATGGAGTCTGGGTACTTATTGTACTGTTTAGCCTACATCTTACACACTTCAGGCTGTTGCAGATAGCTCAGGGAAGAGACTGTATGACACTAGGTGGTACAGCCTGAGACATGTACAAAAAAAAAAATGCTTTCTGCAGTTTTGTTTTGCTTTTCCCTCCATTGTGCGAACTTCATTACCCGAACGTGATGTCCGAACCGAGGTATGAACCGAACCGTGACTTCTGTGTACCGTTACACCCCTAATGTCTATAGGGTGGCACGAAGAGTAAAATTGGGCTTGCACCTCATGCTCTTCTTCTAAGAGGGTCACAAATATTGGTGTTTTTCCAGGTAAACCCGTATTTAGGCTTATCGTTGTGTGCGTATGACACATGAATAACACTAGAGTATATAGACTGCTTCCACAAAAATCATGCTCGTGTCTGAAAACAACCTAGTCAGAAGTTGCTAAAATGGTTTGCTGCCACTTTTTTGAAATTGGGATAGGAGTACCCTGAAGCAAAATTCTTATAGATGTACACTAAATTTGGAGGTATAACCTTGCAGACCTTCCTTTGTAGACGTACACAACTTCAGAGAATAAAGAAAATGTAAGGGGGTAGAACGGGAAGTTTTGAAAATTGTCTCATATCACATGGAATGACCCAGCTCGGGTGATACAGTCACATCAAGGTCTGACAGTGCAAAACAACCAAGTGTAACAAGGGCATTGGATCCATAATTAGCACTACAAGAACATCTGATCACAATATTATACATCTGATATCTCTCACTATAATCACTATCTGTCAGACACAGTGGCTGTGGCAGTAATGGCACAGTTTAAATCTGCCGGAGCAGATATACCTTGTAAATCAGATCTGTACATCTATGAGAGAATTACAAAAACAACAATGTCCTGAGCAACTCTTCAAATTATCAGTGTGTGCCCTGATCTGTGAATCAATGGCAGTAAACACCTCTCCATCCTGATGGATTTGCAGTTTTGCCAATAAGCATTAAAGTATGGATATTTGAGAGAGGTTTACCCCACAAATACATACATACAAATCAAAAGAATTCAGTCGGCTGCTCTCCTGGAACTTGTGTTTGCTTGCTAATCCAATTTTTCTTTGTTTGATAAAGCAGGGATCCTAGCGCAGGGTAAAAGTGGATCATCTTAAAAAAAAAAAAAAACACTCTCTGCCCATCTGAAATACCTAATCGCTCATCATCGCAGCCATCGTCCAGGACAACCTCATTATGACAAGGTCAGATTAAGGGTAACCACTGCCTATTGGGTGGACGGGATTGAGGTAGCCCGGATAAAGTGATTTAACCACAGATTCACAGAAGACCTCTAGGGAACACTTCTTTTGTGATGGATTAATGTCAGCAAGTTTGTTTTGGTGAAGGTTTCTGTGTGCAGGATGAAGAGCTTAATGTGTCATACAACAACAACTAAGCTATGATTTTGTCAAACCAGCAACTGAAAACCAAAACAACACTTTCTGGTCAAAGGGTGCTTATATGTGTGGCCTATGGAATGTGTGAGTATGTGTGAATGTGTGTGTGTGTGGGATCTGGAGGGATAATCCCACACCATAACAATACTCACTCGTCTGTCAGAGGCAACCAAACGGAACTCCTGCTTCAACTTTCCAAAAATCGACCTATGCGTCTTCCGGAAAGGATGGATAGTTCCCTGCAGGAAGGCACAGGAGATGACATCCCATAGAGCCAAAGATATAACTTCATAATTCAACTTGACAAGGCACCTTCAAATTAAATGTATGTTGTATATTTAGAGCAAATATTTATATCCTTTTGTAAACAGCTAACAAACAATCAACAATATAGTCATAGTGAATACAAATAATAGCTGATAACACAGGACAGTGCTTCCATCTACTGGCTATTTGTCATTAACATTAGGCTGACACTGCCTGCATGCAACAGTTTCCAGGATTCAGTTACACAACAGTTTTGCGATGAAAAACCGCATTTAAAGTTATATATATTTATACAGCCATATATATTTATACAGCTTTTCTCTAAAATGCATATGCAACTTCACAACCTTCTTATATTTATTTGTTGTGTGTGTGCACACACAAATAAAAATTCAGAGTTGCAGACAATATTTAGTGCAGACACACTGGGAGAAGTAGGCCTACATTTATGACAACAGACAGCATCAAAGACCAAATTAAATAAATATAGATGCCTACTTCAACTTGTGTGAATATCTAAGGTATGAAGTATGCTTGTGTGCTAGCTTGAAACATACATTTGTAATCATTTAACATTTTTCATTGTTACTTGCCCTTTACAGTCCTTACTGTAACATCCCTGAACTGACAGAATGTCTACAAAAAAGGCTTGGAACATTAAATGTAGATATTAAGCCTTATCAAGGTAAAACTTAAAGGAATTAAGGCTAAATGAATCCATGGAATGCATTCGTAGAGGTTCCCAAAAAAATCTTTCACTTTGAAACTTACCAGAATGTATGTGTCATTCTCTTGCTTTTTCCTATGCATTGGGATATCTGCAAACATAAATGAAAGAGGTCAAATTCAACACGTTGCCCTACATAACACCGTTTCTGAAAATGAGAATATAAGCCCCATATTTTAAGTGCCTTTTCATACCAGTCCTCAAAAGGTAACGTGAGGACATCTTGAGCAAACCACCGAGGCTAAAGGTCCCGAATTTACAGAATACTTCATTTAAGATTTGGTTCAAATACAATGCAAATGTACGCCACTGCTGAATTTCAAGAAAGTTACTGCTGATGCGTTTGTCTGTCGGTTTGTGACATTTAAAACTGACAGCTTAAGATGGCTAGCTAGCCACCATAAACAGACTGCCAGCACTTGTGGCCAACTTTGTATGGTCAAAAGTATATTAATGTCTGTATAGTGCTGCGATACGTGTCGTAACCGAGTACAAACGTTCCCTGTTAACTTCAAGGGCTCGATAATCTACCTTCAACATTCCCGAGTTATTTGAGGCCTATCAATTTATCGCTTACAAGTTAGCTAACCCAACACAGTCAGTAACAGTTTGTTAGCTTGTGGCTGAACAGAGTTCTTTGTTCAACTTTGTATTCTAGGTGGCTATTATCTTTCTTTTCTTCATATATATTTCAGTGACACCATCATCTTTTTTCACCAGTAAACATTACTTTTTAGTGTTAACAAGCCTTCTAGTTAACGTTTGCTAAAACGTTAGCATAGTTAGCTTACGCGCATTACTGTTGTCAGCTAGCTAGGTTTGCCTGCATCACATCCCTAACATCAGCTAACGTCATCGCTACCTATGTACCTGAATCCTTGATGTTAATGACATCCACTGCCACCATGTCAGGTTTATCCAACGGTCCGATTTTCCTCTCTGTCACTCCGGACGGTACAACGTCCGGCTTTGGGCCAAGTTTTCGAGGATAAAAGTCAGAAACATTGTGATATGATAGTCCTCCTGCAGACGTGGACATACTGTCCATCGCCATTTTGGACCTCTGGGAAACGCAGAACGTTCCCGTTGGGTTGCGCATGTGCAACAGTGCTAATCTGTAAAATATAAGGCTTGGAAATTTAGCAAAACAGCAGTCGAAGATATCTCGCTCAGTGGGGGGATTCTATATCATATTCATCTACAAATCTACCCAGAGTAATACGGAAGATGAGGAGGGACAATTTTCAGCATATTTGATCTGACCTGCCATTCCGCATGTTGTGAAATATTTGGGCAATTCCATGCAAAGGTCATCCTTACCATGACTTGTGCACACACAAATAGAACTATTGTTAAAATGTTAATTTAGGTCTATATTTTATTGTTTGTAACTGATCTGATTGAATTTCATGGAGAGTTATATAGACTATATAAAATATAGACCTAAATTAAAATGTTAATTTAGGTCTATATTTTATTGTTTGTAACTGATCTGATTGAATTTTATGGAGAGTTACACTCTTTTTACATCATAAATATGGTGTGCCACCATACAGAAACAACAGTTGTCACATGGCAATATTATTCATATTAAAAAGGGGATAAATAGACTCAAGGATCCAACAAATTCTTATCATTTGACAAATTCCAGATCGACAAGGGAATGGTAGAGCAGTGTATGCTCAGTTTGCCTTAAGGGCACAGCTCCTTACATTTGTAAGGCTTTTGTTCATGTCACATCCATAACGTTTTATAGGAAATGTTTATGCTACACATAGTGTTGATGCGACAATGTCCTAAGTGTCTGTGCAAAGCTCAGTAAATCAATGTAAAATATTATTAACAAATTGTGCCCCTTTTTACTTTTATAACCTTTAATGGTGCGTTATGGATGTGACATCATCAGTGTTGTGGAAGTTACTTTTAAAAAGTAGTGTTTGCTCGTTACTCGTTACTTCTCAAAAAAGTAACCTGTTACTTTACTTAGTTACCCTCTATGGAAAGTAACTTTTTGTTTTTGTTTTTTTGTTACTGGGCAGTTCCAGCGTTATGGATATGACAATTGGACTCATATTGGTAAACAAAATGCCTTAGAGTGGGGGCAAAATTAGGATCAGTAAATTCATTTGCATAACTTTTAATGTAACCTCTGTCCTCTGAATACTGAGAAATCCTCAAATTTCATATAATCAATTTCATCCTAAGAATACAAGGCATTTTATCAGCGTTATGGATGTGACATGAAATGGACACACTTTTGTGAGAGATTACAGGTTTTCTACAAACTCTGTGAACTCTGCCGAAACTATGATATATGTAGCATGAAGGAGACTTGAATAAACACAAAAAGTGTGTTTTTGAAACTATGCGTCATTTTCGTAATGCATTATGTAGGAAAAACTGGCGTTATGGATGTGACGGTTTCACGTTATGGATGTGATGTGTCTGAACCAGTCCTCGACAAACTACATAAAACACATACTTAAGTAGTAAATTTTGATATGAAACAATTGAAATAGTAATCATGAAAAACTAGCGATGAAATTATTGCTTCCTCAGTGCCCACTAAGATCCACAGGACGAATCAGGACAACAAGTCATTTAAAATATAAAAAAGACATTTATTTTTTTCTTTTACCGTCATCAATTTTGGTCAGTGATTCCCGGGTTACTGAAACACCAGGGAACATGAAACTTGGTGGCCACTCCCCTAAATAACTATCCCTACCTCAACCGTTGCACCCAAGATAACAAAATATTTATGGTATGTTAGTCTCAAGAGCCCGCATCAACCTAACCCATACCCACTCATTTGTGATTTGCACACATAAAGTACATGCACACGCACGTGCACACACACACATGCACACACACGCACATGCGCACACACACACACACACTCGCACACATACAGACAGGCAAGCACACACATACACACATACAGACAGGCAAGCACACACACACACACAGACAGGCAAGCACACACACACACACACACACACACACACATGCACAAACACCCACCCACATGAATGCAGACACATAAACACACACATGCACAAACACCCACCCACATGAATGCAGACACATAAACACACACACACACACACACACTCGCACACATACAGACAGGCAAGCACACACATAAACACATACAGACAGGCAAGCACACACACACACACAGACAGGCAAACACACACACACATGCACAAACACCCACCCACATGAATGCAGACACATAAACACACACACACAGGCACACATACGCATGTGCCCATGCAAACACACACACACGCACACACACACATAAACACACAAACACAGGCACGCATACACACATGCACACACAGACACACACACACAGACACACACACACACACACACACTCTTATAAACAAAAGCAAACTCACAGCACACACTCATTTACATGCACATGAGTTGCAGGAGTAGGAGATGGAGACAAATTGACAAGCGTGATTTATTTTTGCGAACAGAATATGCAGGACTGAGAGGCGGTCATATTTTGTACCGCTATGTGGTACATCTAGTTTATTGCTGCCCTTACTCATGTTACTCTGTGGGTATTAGCTACAGAGGACCTGACACTTATGCTGTCATATCGTGTCACATTTAAAATTAAACTGTGTTAAGCAGCCGTGAACGGCAGGCTGAACAGATCTGCAACATAAGGAGGTTGCTATGTTAACTCCAGCTGCAAAGTCAGCCATCTTCACCAGCTAACACGATAATCCAGTTACTGTACAACAACAGTATGACAGTTACAGGAAGATAATCACTCAGATTTTCGTTATTAGGCCACTTGAAAATAGGCTATGGCTAGGCTAATCACTGGAGGTATTTTAATATTATGTTTGTTTTGCTAATGGTTAGGCAAGGCCTCCCTGAGGTTTTGATCCTCCTAATAATCTTTGAAATGTCAATTGTAAACACTAAGTTGAAATGCGTTGAAACTGACATGCCACCAGAACAGACGTTTTATCGGCTTTGAGGTATAATAAAGTCCCCAGTCTTGTAAATTCACATTATGTAACATCCATAACGTCACATCCATAACGCACCATTAAAGGTTTTAAAAGTAAGAAAGGGTCATAACACTTTACATTGATATAAATCAGCTTTGCACAGACACTTTGCACAGGCATCAACACTGTGTGAAAAATGTTGTTTCTGTATGGTTGCACACCATATTTATGATGTAAAAAGAGTGTCATTCTCCATCAAATTCAATCAGATCAGTTACAAACAATAAAATATAGACCTAAATGAAGATTTTAACAACAGTTCTATTTGCGTTTGCACAACTTTTTTTTCCATGGTAAGGATGACCTTTGCATGGAATTGCCCCTACTTGTTACTTTTACGTTACTTTTATGTTGCTCGACTTTGGGCAGAACCCAGTATCTGTTCCTAAATGTGTAGGCCTACATAAAGTTCTACTATGGAGGAAATGACAGGTATTTCTTTTGTGCTCTTTATTATAAAAAATGCCACAAACAGAGCACTTGACAAGAAAACATTGGGCTTATAGGCTTCAACACCACCACTAAAGCCCTATGAAACAATATCAAATAACATAGCCTCGATACATCTTGGGCATATAGGTGAACACAAAATATATGAGGGCTTATTTTATAGCCTTATACTTTTTCATTAAACAGGCGCTCCTCCGAAATTGGTGCAATGCTAGTGCAAATCGTATCAATAGGCTGGCAGTTGAGCAGCTGAGAAAGCAGCGTCGCTGTCAAATCTGTCCCTGGGAAAGTAACATTGCGCCGATATGAAAAAGGAACTACGTTACGTTACCAAATTTTTAGTAGTAGTGCGTTACACTACTTTTTACTCGAAAAAGTAGTTACGTTACTGTAACTCGTTACTTTGTAACGCGTTACACACAACACTGTACATTATGGATGTTACATAATGTGAATTTGCGAGACTTTATTTTACCTCAAAGCTGATAAACGTCTATTCTGGTGGCATAATAATGCTTCTGTCTGTTCTGGTGGCAACACATTTCACCTTAGTGTTTACAATTGATGTTTCAGAGATTATTAGGCTGATCAAAACCACAGGAAGGCCTCAGCATTAGCAAAACAAAAGATAATATTAAAATACCTCCAGTAACTGACATAGCCTATTTTCGAGTGGTCTAATAAAGAAAATCTGAGCAATTATCTTCCCGTAATTTTCATACTGTTGTTGTACTGTAACTGGATTATTGTGTTAGCTGGTGAGGATGGTTGACTTTGCAGCTGGAGTTAATAGTACGGTGTCTTGTGTAATCCCGCTGGATTTTCTTGTAAAAATTGATATTTTTTTGCATATTTTGCTAGTATAGAGTCTAAGGAACAATATTTTTTTTTGTCTTCAAATTGTAAGACACTCAGAAATTATATATAGCCTCGGAAACATAGAGACATCGAGCTATATCCTCACTTGAAAGAGCTTGTGTGGACAAATAGCATGAAGAGTTAAATGGCAATGATATTATTACATACTCGTTAATCTGACTCCATTTGATTAATAATTTGTATCACCAATCAATTACCAAGTAACTAGTTTATCAGCTATGAAGGAGAATGGCATGGCACACTACGAGAATTGGGGATATCCGATTGGTAGGCAAATGAACAATGTATTAGGCATTAAGCCTTAAAGGTAAATGTAACCAATATCACTTCAGTTGAATGTACAAGTAAACTCGCATGGTCTACTGTCACAAAATAGCAAATGGTAACAAAGGAAACTTAAACAAATCACAGAGGTAAACTTGACAAGTTAGGGATAACAAATACACCAGATAAAACAATACAAACCCAGAGATAGGGAAAGGGGGAGAGAGAAAGAGAGACAGAGAGAGGGAGAGAGAGAAAGGGAGAGGGAGAGAGGGGGAAAAGAGAGAGACCCAGAGAAGAGGTCCAAGATGGAAAAGAAGAGCCAAGATGGGAAAGCAGAAGAGCCAAGATGGGAAAGAAACCTTGAGGAGGACAAGAGCCTCCACTTATATCATTCACTTGGGCCACCCCCGACTCATCAGAGCCTTTGTTGTCTGAGGTGGATGGGTGTGGCCCAGGTGGATATCATAACTTTATGCTACTGTGTAATTCTTAGTCTACAACTATGCACAGTTTTAATGAAACCATGATCTGACTGTTGCCCACATTACAAGTATTAATTCAAGACCAAACATGAATGTATTATTCACAACACATATTTACAGAGCAATACTGTATGATAATGAGGTTGGCCTATCTCACTATAAGACATCAAGTAGGCCCAGGACTGAGGGCCTGTCCACACGGAGACGATTTTTAGGTTAAACGCAGAGGTTTTGCTTCGTCTTGGCCGAGCGTCCAAACGAATCCTGTAAACGCACTTCCCGAAACCGCACTTTTCTGAAACCTGGTCCCAGAGTGGAGAATTCTGAAACCGTAGCCAGTTTGAGTTCGTTTAGACAGCTTAAACCAAGACATCCTGCTTGGCGTGATCGATGATGTCATCGCCACACCTCAGCTGCCCTGGACTTGCACTTATAGTATTGCCTAACAATACTAGTTTTCATACATGACATTACCTACGATTACACTCCGTTAAGATAAATATCACAACTGAAGCTGCGCAGCGCCGATAGCTTATGACTTGGTGGACTGAACACTGTTTTTCCCGGTGTTTTTTTATGCATTCTAGCTACTGTCAGTGACGCGAGAGAACTTAAGTTATTAGGAAAGTGCGGTGTAAGTTTAGGCTACATTAATTTGTGCGTAGTGCCAGTGTCATTCATTTATTTTACATGTCTTACAACATATATCCATGCATTCACTGTCGAGTGAAATCAGATATAAGCATACAAAGATGCTTAGAACTCACGTTAAGCCGATGGTAGCACACTGAATGCGAATGCACGATTTGATGCAGGCAAAAGTATTGACTGTTACTAACGAAGGTTTTATAGCAATATTATAAATGTGGCGACAGAATAGCCTAGAACTTGGGTAAGCCTTGCGTTTAGTAGCCTAATTGCGGTGATAGCCAAAACTAATGTGAATCACGGACTATCCTACAACCAAAGAAAGTAAAGGTGATTAGTAGGCCTACCTGCGTTAGCCAAATAAAGGACGGGACTGCACCCTTCACAGTCCCTCTCAGTAGAGGGGCCAGAACAAGGATCACTTTATGCATGAGCGGGTGTTGGGGATCTTTGGCCATGGCCAGCTAAGACAATACAGATCAAACACAGGTATTCACACATGTAAATTGAATGCAAAAGGCATTCTTTAGAAATGCAAAAGGTTTGAGCAAAAGACGGGCCTTACAAAATGTTCACGATTGATTTTCACACTTAGGTGACATCATCATTTGTATAATGCATAATTGGGCGATTCTACCAAATTCGTGCAAATTGCTGTCCCAGACCCTAAAAATTCATTTAAAAAGCATTTATATAGAAAAATGTTACATATTTATGAAGATCTTTTTATTATCTATTAAGAACTAAAACAATATTTGAGGTAGCATCAAGCTTAATATAGGTCTGTATAAAAATCATCATGTTTAGGGTACTTTCAATTGAGAGGTGGCTGTCCCAAATTCTAAGGCCTAAATTTCACCTTATGAAAAATAAAATGAAATCATTTTTGTATTTTTTTCCACGCATGTTTTTATAAAGATCTTTTGAATACCTATGATAAAAGCAATTGATAAAATATATTTATTGCATTTTTTTACAAAAATCATAAATCATTATGTAAAAAATGTTGTCCCGCATTTTTATGTCACAACTGAAACACTAAGGTTTAGCCCATAGGATGGTAATGATTTTAGCCACACAGCTCCATTTTGGACCAGGAAGTGTGTGTGTATCCCTCTCTCTCTCATGGCCACATGGTGAGTAGATCAGTCCAATCATTTTTGAGTAAATGCATTCATAAGTCTCAAAATCAGGCTGGTGACATTTAAGAACGTCACTACCGAGCACATATTTATTTCAATTAATCAAGTTGTTTTGGTTATTTTTTTTGAAAATGTAGTTTTTATTTGTGTATAAATGTTCAGAACTGTGCTATCTAACCATGTGCTGACTAGCATCTTTGAGATAGGCTCAAAAATATACCTTTTCGTCACAACCGAAACATAAATTGAAGTTTCGGTTGTGACTAAATGGAACGCTAGGTCCTATATTTTGGCAAATCAGTGATATTTCCAATTCCACATTTATATATATAAAATACATTTTAGCATATTTAAGACTAGGCCTAAAACCTGAAATAAAAGTTTAATTTCAATGATTAAGCTAGTGCTATTCATGGGTTTCATCAGGTTCCTTTCCACAGGTGTATTAGTCAAGCACCATGCAGTCTGCATTTATAATCTAGGTGCTTGATTGTATACACCTGTGGAAAGGGACCTGATGATACCCATGAATATAGAAACAAATTGCCAACATGTCTAAACATAAAAGAAAAAGTGGTGCAGAAAGACTGATAAAATATAGACAAATATTGAGGGATGACTCAGTGAAGTACCAAGAATAAGAATATTTAAGAAAGGAAAGCTATTTTGACGCCACAAAAAATGATTACACCACTGACCAAGGAACGTGGTCTAAAGTTAAATGGCCATTATTTCAGTTATTTTGAGGGTGCACTCTCAGGAATTTAAAAGCCTGGTAGTAAGACCTAAGCCAGTGTTTCTTAAACTGGGGGTCGGGACTCCCAGGGGGGTTGACAAAAATATGGGAGGGGTCGCAAAGAAGATTTTCAGACCAACATGTTTAAAAACTGGGATATTCAGTAGACCTAGATATAGGGTTACACTTTACAATGTTTCCATAATGTTCCTCCGAATGTGGGTGCTTTGTGTTACGTAAACTCAAATCTCTACCTGCGTCTCTTGCAACGATAACTTTAAAGATGCTGTACGTACGCCTACCAGTGACAGAACATTATGCAGCCTGTTCTTGCCACAGGACTGCCAGTTATATATATTGTCAAAGGCTTGGTTTTGATGTTGACATAGCGTACTGATGAGAGAAAACATTTTCTGCCTCTGCCTCCAATGCCAGTCCTACAACATTTTCCAAAATGATACTAAATTTCATTGGCTGGAGAGAAGGGGGTCTCGAGACTTGGCCAATATGTTTTGGGGGTCGGCAGATAAAATGTTTAAGAACCACTGACCTAAGCAAAGAGTCCCTGGCAACGCAATTCAAAGACTGTGCTGGTGTGCTTGGATGAATGTCCTTAGCATTTTTAACATTCATTGGAATGTTATTGGGGTGTTGGGTACATGAGTGTAGACAGTACACAGACACAAACATACTCCATACACCTGGGGACGCTGGTTTGCCTGTGTAATCTGTGTTGTGTTGGACCACGTGGCTCAGCCTATCACTCGTCCGGACTCAAACCCACAAACAGCAGTACCTCGGATAAGGAGTTGAGCATGCTAGCAATAGCAAAGCAAAAGCAAAGCAAATAATAAAAGCCCAGGCTGCAACACTACTCTATAGGTGTCTGCAGGGAGGTTTACCAACATACTGCACACCTACCGTTACACTCCTACAGCCCCCTAAACCTCACTCCTGATCCGGGTCATGGTCCAGCTTTCTTACACAGTGGACCACCCCTACACCCTCGTTTTGTTTTCGTTGTTGTTGAACCTTGTCTTACATTTAAAAAACAAAAACTTGGGGTGTCTGACCGAGTGAGTCAGAGTTTAGACTGGCTATGACGAGGCAAACCGGCGTCGCCTGGTTTCAAGCATTCCAACAATAGTTCCATACATACGTTCTCATTTTGTTTTGCACACTTTCACATTTGTGTGAGTATCTAGTAGGGGTAAGTGTTGATTTTTGATTGAAGTTTTTTATCTTCAAAAAGAGTAAAAGAGTCTGCCTTCAGCACATCCCTTCTACAGGAATGTGTTTGCTCATCCATATGGTGGTACTGTGCCATGGTACATGCAGTACTTGCTTTTAGGGAATGGAAGATGGCACTCTTATTGTTTTTCTCCTGATTGGTTATGTCATACCTTCCAACATTTAGCTTTCAAAAACTGGGTTTTGGGTTGCCAGGTTTTATGACAACAGGATTGAAATTGAAAGTAAGTCATTGTGTTGGCTATGTGTAGGGTGCATATCATACCGAATTTGGCAACCCGGGAAATGTCAGACTAACAGAAAAAATGAATGGATCCTTGAATTTAAAATTAAAAGAAAATTCCGGTGTGATATTGACCTAAAGTGTGTTGAAACATGATACCGAGTGTGAACGTATGTCTCATAGCTCATCTCGGCTTGTCCCCTGCACTCAGAAATCTGGCGCTAGTGAGCCGATGCTACAAACAGTTTTTCAATGGGGGTGCCTCGGGCATCGGCCTAGCCATGCAAATAAATCACTGTTTTACACCATTTACGAGGCTCAAAGTAGCTCCATACTTAAGTATCGCTATACTTAAGTATCGCTAAACATACAGATAAAAACACTAAAGATGGATCATTGAAGTTTTGAAATTTTGAAAAATCTTGTTCCTTAGACTATATCAGCAAAATATGCAAAAAAATACATTTTTACACGAAAATCTAGCGGGAGCCTATTTTCCAAACACAGCGTACTGTACTATATAGTAGCAACCTCCTTCTGTTGCAGATGTGTTCAGCCTGCCGTTCACATCTGTTTAACACAGTTTAATTTAAAATGTGACACTTATTGACAAAGGTTTACAACATGATATGCCAGCATTTGAAGTGTCAGATCCTCTGTAGCTAATACGCACAGAGTAACATGAGTAACGCCAGCAATAAACTAGATGTACTGCATAGCGGTACAAAATATGATCGCTGCTCGGTCCTGCACATTCTCTCTGCAAAAATAAATCACACTTGTCAATTTGTCTCCTTCTCCTACTCCTGCAACTCATGTGCATGTAAATGAGTGTGTGCATGTGTGAGTTTGCTTTTGTGTATAAGTGTGTGTATGTGTGTGTGTGTGTGTTAGGGTGCTAACGGTGTGTGTGTGTGTGTGTTTACGTGTGTGTGTGTGTGCCACGTGCTTTTGTGTGTGTGTGTATGTGTGTGCGGATATTTGTGTGTGTGTGTGTGTGTGTGTGTGTGTGTGTATGTGCTTGCCTGTCTGTGTGTGTGTGTGTGTGTGTGTGTACTGTATGTGCAAATCACAAATGAGTGGGTATGGGCTTGAGACTAATATACCATAAGCATTTTATCATCTTGGGTGCAACGGTTCAGGTATGGCTAGTTATTTAGCCTAGTGTAATGGTGGTCAAGCATCAGGGGGACATGTTGAATTTTTCTTTCTTTTAAATAAATCAAAACATTGCCTTCAGGCCTCGGTGTACCACATGTACAGCATCAGATCAAACGCATATGGCTACTCTACTAATTACTCTTTCAGTAATAGAAAATGCATAATATTATCTGAATCATGACATTTAATTTCCCATATAGAATGGGCATAACTAAACTGCATAAAGTTACAGCACTTCACTAGAACCTATTTACATTACGGAGCCACATACCTCCGTACTCCGTAAATAAATCAAAACATTGCCTTCAGGCTTCAGTGTACCACATGTACAGCATCTGCACAAGCAACATATAAATCATGTATTGCGTTACTACTACGTAAATATTCCATTGTACACTATCGCTTGCTAGCAAGCAAGGCACACCAGACAGAAGTTCACACACATGGAATTACAGCTAATTACATTCGGGATAACTCGCTTAACATTCACTGTTGTCTCATATCAAAGCTATACTACACACATGAGAGACGCAGGGCTGTATTTTGCACACTGGCGCTTAACAACTTAGGGAGTGGCCTGGCGCATTGTCTAAAAATCGCTGTTGTACACCTGGTCAGAAGTCTATGGCGAGTTGTTTATATGCAGAGCCGGACAGTAACGGAGTACATTTACTTGAGTACAGTACTTGAGTACAATTTTGAGGGATCTGTACTTTACTCGAGTATCATTTTTGGAGAGTACTCATTACTTTACTCAAGTACATTTGAGAGGCAATTATTGTACTCTTTACTCCACTACATTTCTATAACCGTGAGTACCCGTTACTACATCTAAAAAAAAGGAAAAAAGAAAAATCTCGGAAACCCTCAATTTGTTGTTTCCCTCTCAAACGTGATTGGATTGTGCAGGCGCCACTGATTGGGAAGCAATCAGTCAATCACCTTCAGCTTTTCCCGCCAAAGTCAACTCCATGGTCAGATTTAGATAAGAGACGAAACCATGGACGAAACAATGGATGAAGACGCAGCAGGTCCATCCCGGGAATGTGACAACCTGTGGCCCCACCTTGCCAGACTATTTCAATTTTCTGAACAAGTTAATGATAGTTTTCGCTTCAAGTGTTTCAATTACAAAATAGTATTTTACGTATTTAAAATACATATACAGTATTAGAAATACTGCCCATCCCTGGCAACATGGTAAAAAGATGAAAATGACTTGATTTTACTTCCAATTCCTTTTACATTCTCCAAGGCATTAACATTAACATTTTTCATAACTCCATGTAGGACGTTTCTGTACATAAATGTAAGCACTGTGGCAGTATTTAGAAAATGTAGGCTACTCTTGTACTCTTGATACTCAAGTACTTTTAAAAACAAGTACTTCAGTACTTTTACTTAAGTAGACATCTGACTGTTGTACTTTTACTTGTACTTGAGTAAAATTTAGCAAAGGGTATCTGTACTTTTACTCAAGTAATGAAGCTGTGTACTCTGTCCGCCTCTGTTTATATATTATTTTAAGAGCGCATTGTCAACAGTCATATTGGGGGGTGCACCTACCATCCATGAACGCACACCAGCCACGTCCAAGCAAAACATTACAAATTGCACGATTACAATAGGAAACATAATTAGAATAAAGATATTACGAAATACTGTACATCTCATGATGAGTAGTACTTCACCATCATTTGCAAATTGGTAATGACGGTTAAAAGTAATTAGGGGAGAGGGAGAGACACGTATGGAGCACAGCTGAAGACACACTGTCACAAGATATAAGCAACTCCTCTGCAGGATAAATGCTGTTTTATTCAGTAATTTGAGCACTGTTTGGGTAAGTGTTGCTTTTTTCAGCCTATGTTTTCGATGGTAACCCATTGTCAGTCAATAGTGAAAGTAACTGCATATAGGCCTAACTGTCTTGTCATTGACTGACACCTTGGTGAAGTTAGTTTGACTTTGTAAATAAGTTCAAATAATACACGAGTGCAAATGCGTGAAGGCTATGCTAGGTTTCAGTAAAGCATGTTTTAGTGGAATGACTATTCCATATGGGGCTGTATTTTGGGTCACCAGCGCATGGCCTAATACTCGTTATTCACCCGCGCAAAGTTGAATTCGGTATTTTGCACGTTTATTTTTTAAGCATTGCGCCCAGGGGTGTGGCAATTAACAACCTAGGGAGGGGCCTAGCGCGTTGTCTAAAAATCGCTATCATACACCACCTAAACCTGGTCAGAAGTCAATGGCGAGTTGTTCATATGCTATTTTAAGAGCGCATGTCACCAGTCATATTGGCAGGTGCACGAACCAACCGTTGACTGACTCCTTGGTGAAGTTAGTTTCACTTTGCCAATGAGTTCAAATAGACGAGTGCAAATGCGTGAAGGCTATGCTAGGTTTTAGTAAAGCATGATTTAAGAATGACTATTCTATACGGTCTCAATAAGCAGCCTCCTTCAACCGCGCCTTTGAATGGCAAAATACCGATGCATTTATTTGACATATCGCGGGCGCCGCTAAACGCCATTGGTTTAAAATGATGTTACGCCCCAAACACACCCATATGACTGATTAAAAGACCTAGGAACACCTTGTTACGCCATGCGCTCCACCTTTGATAGCGAAACCCCTCCCAATGTGAACTGGACATCCTACAAAATTTGAATAGACTTTTGACAAGTGACGATGCACTTTAGAATGTCATGATAGGGCCCATGGTCTCATAAGCAGCCTCCTTCAAATGCGCCTTTGAATGTCAAAATACCGATGTATTTATTTGACATCGCGCCGTTAAAGGGAATGACAGATGTCATTCTCATTGGTTTAAATGATGTTATGCCCCAAACACACCCATATGACTGATTAAAAAACCTAGGAACACCTTGTTGCGCCATGCGCTCGACGTTTAATAACGAAACCCCTCCCAATGTGGACTGGACACATTGACGAGTGACGATGCGCTTTTGACTGTCATGATAGGGCCCGCTGAGTAATATTATTTCCAATAAATGTTTAACTACGCAGTTCAACCCATGCATGCTAGATAAGACAGTACATTAAAAGCATGGGCATGGCTAGCGGAGTTTATGGCTAGTTACGTTAACCAGTATGGAGAAACTTCTAGTCAAAAGGAAAACATTAACAAACTTTTTGTCAAAACATGCAAAATGCAGTACAATTCTTACAGTGCATGTAAAATAGTATAACACATGGGAAACATCGAAGTTATCAACTTAAACATCAATAGAAAACTGATATACTGGGTGGAGTGCTTTGTACAGTGAACCTACCAGATCAAAAGCATACGCATGATACTCTGATCCGGCAGGGAAGCAACACAAGACTACAAGCAGCAGGGGGGTATTCCAGAAAGCAGGTTTACTGGCTTAACTGGGTATGTTAACACAGAGTTAGCGGTAAACCTGGGATTTCAGTTCCAGAACGCTCAAATATGATCAGGCTATGTAAGTAACTATGGTAACATAGGCTCTGAACTGAACTGGGTATGTAAACCCAGAGTAAACGGTAAACCTGGAATTTCAGTTCCAGTAAGCTCAAAAATGATCAGGCTATGTAAGTAACCAGGGGCGCCTGCAGGAATTAATGCTATGGTACGCACACCCATCACTGACCCCCAAAAAAAAAAAAAAACATTTCACGCGTGGACAATATTTGTCCGTTTTCGGGTTTTAGGTCCGTGCATTGGTCAGCAAAAAAGTAGCATAGCAACATTCACATGCAATAATACAACAACAACGTCTTCAATTACCTATTCATTTGGACAACTTCATACAGCCCTATACAGGCTAAAGTTACCTTTAGTTTTGTTCTAGCTTACCGTGACGTCTGGCTTTAAAGGAACCATTTGTAAGATTGTGGCCAAAACTGGTACTGCAATCACTTTCAAAATACTGAAGAGCGGTGTATCCCCTCCCCCTTGACTCGAGGTTGCCAACCCTGATGGCGAAACACTAGTGACTTTGTGATTAGTAGATAGGTGGAGGGTGGCGCATCAGGCCAAAACACAACATGACATGACAAAACACAACATCAGTTGAGGGCTGCAACTTCACTTTTTAAATGACAATATCCTGGCCGGACTACTGTTGTCAGTGATATAAGTATTTGAAATGAACATGATTTCTTAATTAGTGACATATCAGGGCCATTTTATGATTAATTGAAATATTCCTTTAAACAGCTGTCTAATGCAGTCTAACGTTCTGACAAGCAATTGCCTACCTTGTTCTTGCCCATCTGGAATAACTCCTCTAGCTTTGCTGCATCCTTTCTGTTTTCGTTGTTCAAACTTGTGATATCCATGATGAGTATTGAGTTAGTGAATTAACTCAACAATGTGTGCTGATAACTATATATAGATAGCCGAGTAAAAGAAAACAACAAGTAGCCTATTTGCGTGCCTGCGCGCGTATTCTCTCTCTCCTGCTCAAACAAAATGTGTGCACGTTAATTTTGATAAGGTATTCACTAACTTCAATAGAAAATTGTAAATTGTAGCCTGATGGCATGCAGCTAATGGGAGATACTGTCCATAGTTGGGAAGGTATGGTGGGCCAATTTGGTGTGAATACACACACACGGGAAATTTTCTCTTGGTGTTGAGTAGCCTGATGGTACGCACAGTGCGTACGGACGTACACCGGCAGGCGCGCCTGTAAGTAACTATGGTAACATAGGCTCTGAACTTAACCTGGTAGGGGGTAGGTTTTGTTCAGGTTATGTTCAATTATGTTCAGTTATTTCAGTGCATGTTCAATCAGGCCGCTATTTTTACACTAGTCACACAATGACGTTTCATTTTGACGAAGGTCCGATTGACAAAGAAGCACAAAATCATGTAATATTCATCCGTGCAATTCACCGTGAGAGGGCGATAAGACCACGACATCACATGATAGGCCTAGCCTATCCATTCTTTTCCAAACAAGTTTTTCAAGAGCGCTAGAGTTTTTCTAGCCTAGAAATCTAGACGCACCCTAGCGGCGGCAAATGAATTTGCTCAGCCTGTACGTCTAGTATCAAACCATAGGGATTTCTATTGGCTGACGCCGTGGACCTCATCCAATCACAGCGCTCTATTTTGTTAGAGAGTCTTAAGGCGGGCTTAACAGGATAACGACAGTCCTGCAACAGTGAACAACAAGGAAGGTGGCTATGGCGAACGAAGAGCGGTTGTTTGAATCGGCGTTGGCGTCAACTTTGGAGAAGTTGGACTTGTGCTTTTCTTTGAAAGTTGAGCAACACAATGCACTTAAGTCATTCCTTTCGAAGAAGGATGTATTTGCCGCGTTTGCCTAATCGGATACGGATATGGTCGTAGCGCTGGCCTATTGCATGCCTAGGCAGTTTGAAAGACAATTATCTGCCCGCCCCTTGGATTAAGCGAGGTGAATGGTTCGATGCCAGACTATACATTTCAATGATATAGGATGGCCCGCCAGGCTAGAGTTTTTCAGCTGAATCCTAAACATAGGCTACTTGAAAAGCAGCATGGTGGATTAGAATAGAATAAAATAAATATTTAATGTAGGCTAGCTAGCCTAGCCTACACCATAGTGGACATTTGTGTTTGGCTCACCAGACAGATGGACAAACAACATCTCAGACACATTGAAGATATAATTAAAACAAGTACAGTACAAAAAAGGGGAAACATAGCCTATAGAAAATTGATAAATAAGTTTAAATATAGCTGTACAGCTCAGCCGGGTATGCATGTTGTCACTAAGTTTGGTTAAGAATGCTGATGGTATTTGGGATAATATATTTTTTAATAGGCTACACACGCTCTCCGACTGGGAGTTTTTGTAGTGTTGGAGACGCAGAGCATATCGGCAAGCTGTCGGTCGGTGGGTAAAGTTTGCCTTGCGCTAAAGCAGTCCCTGCGCAACTTCATTCGTTTTCCTGGACACAAACCCACGAGGATCATTAATGTGTAGTTTCACCAACTGGCAGGTCAGCATCACTTATTAAATTTTCCAAATGTGCACTGAAATGTGTCCAATAGGCTACCCATGCCTTCCGACATTCACCCTTCCGATGATGGAGTGCAAAAGTTTAACTTGGCCCACAGCTGCAGAACCCGTGTTAAAATAGAAAATTACATTTGGGATTCTCAAAGAATTCTATGGCCCACTCAATCTGTGACAAGGTAGGCTAGTTTAAGAAAGCATCATTCAAAGCAGTCAATAGGCTACAATACATGATGTCCAGTGAATTATTTAATTGTGCTTTTGACATTAAATAGGCTATCCTAAACGTACGCATTTACACGGTCAGTTAGGCTATTCTCTGCCAAGCAAGGTCTCGGACGCAGGCGCTTAAGTAATGCTCTTTTTTTTTGTTATTACAGTTCTCTCCTCCTCGTAAGCCTCGACTACTCTGCCTCTGAAAAATACGGTGCTCTTCCTTTCGCTGGTTTCACTCATGGTTTCGACTCTCAATAGATGATGTCTTTATAAGTTCGCCGTGAACGCGCACAACTCTAGGTTATCTAACACAGGGGTTGATTGAACTAACTGGTAACCGGTGTTTTGGAACCGACACCTCGGGTTTAGTCGCCACAGGTTCAGACAACCCAGAGGTCAAGTTTTATCTCAGTGTTTGTTAAACCTCCTTTCTGGAATACCCCTCTGTACTACGAAGGGAGCTTAACCTACCCAGATTTTTGTTAAACCGGGGTTGACAAAACCTGGTTATCATAAGTGGTGTTAATCGGTACTAAGACGCTGATTAAGAAGTTGATTTGTTGAACCGGGGTTAACCTAATTGGAGTTTGTGCGCGTTCACATAAAAGGGGTGGGTTGCAGCGCAAGTCACCACTTTCAATGATGACGCGATCACCTTATTTTACGGACGAGGAATGCAAAATTAAAAAGTTACGAGGAATTAAAACTCACTCTACGACAAAAATCAAATATACGTCGGCAGCAAACAAAGCAGGGCAAGGCTGTTGGCAACGTATTGCAGATCGGGTAGCCTAAATGCCTAAAAGTAAAGTTTTATTTCCACATGTTCTTCAAATATGTTTTATGGAGGATTAATAGCTTGCTGAATGTCTAAAATGAGTTGAAATAATTAAATAGCCTATTTTGAGTTCATAGAAAGGCCTACAGATGCAACACAATTTAGAAGGGGGCATATAGATTACAGTAATAAGGGTAATTGAATGTTTAGCCCCCATTGACTGATTTAGTGTATGCCTAATCCTGTAAACATTTCAGATGCAACACCATTGCCAAACGCACATGGCAGCAGGTGAAAATGAAACACAAAATAATTATTAAGAATAGTAGGTTTATATAGTTATAGCTTGCATTAATATTTCCTAATTATGAAAACATGTAGGCCTAGTATGCTTATAGCCTTCACTTGGCTTCTGTTTTACAGCTAACAAGAAAAAGATGTCTTTGAACACTACTGTAAGGCACTAGAGTGTTTTACAGTAGCAGAGGAGTTGGCCATCGCAAATAATAGTGGAAGGCCGATTATGGAAGGGGTTGAGGGAGGCATTCGGTCGGATTCTGGTGCTGTGGAAATGTGTAGCCTTTATGTGCAGGGTACAGTAATATGACATTCAATTCAACAAGTTTGTTGAAATGGTGATTTTAATTTATTAGGCCTGTAGGCTATGTCCGATTTATTTTAGGCTATTCTTGCTCAGATGTTCAGCATACTGTAGGCCTATGTCCGATTTATTTTCGGACATACAGTATTCTTGCTCAGATGTTCAGCATCACTGATGGAATACATGAATGTCCACGTAATGGCATTGCTATGAAGGGTGACATTAGAGACGTCTGCCTAGATCATCTGACAAAGATAACGAATTCCCTTGGCTGACAATCTATATCTTCATAGAGAATATCGTCCGGGTATATCTGGCGGTCTCTAAAACGCCTCGCCCTGGGAAGAGAGCCCCTCACGATTTGCGCTCCAATGTCGTATGGAGCATCCAGGTACGCCGACATTGTCTCGGGAGAAATTGTTAGTGGAGGGGTGGTACTTATAAAGGGTGTGGTTAACGGAAACCTCGGGTTAACAAAGAACATAACCTGCTCGGAGCAGGTTTGAGATGCAGTGTAAATTGCCATGGCAGCATACCTCGGTTAAAACCTATCCACCTTTCATAGTACGGGTTAATCGGGAAGTTACGCCACACGTGATCAAGTTACTATCGAAGTTACCCAGATAAGCCAGGTACCCCGCTTCGTAGTACAGGCCCCTGGTCAGAAGTCTATGGCGAGTTGTGTATATGTTATTTTAAGGGCCCTATCATGACAGTCAAAAGCGCATCGTCACTCGTCAAAAGCTTATTCAAATTTAGTAGGATTTCCAGCCCACAGAGGGTTTTCGTGGAGCGCATGGCGCAACAAGGTGTTCCTAGGTTTTTTAATCAGTCATGGGTGTGTTTGGGGCGTAACATTTAAACCAATGACAATGACATCTGTCATTCCCTTTGATGGTGCAAAGCGCGATGTCAAATAAATGCATCGATATTTTGACATTCAACGGAGCATTTGAAGGAGGCTGCTTGCGAGACCGTATGGAATAGTCATTCCACTAAACCATAGCCTACTTTACTAAAACCTAGCATAGCCTTCACGCATTTGCACTCTATTATTTGAACTCATTGGCAAAGTGGAACTAACTTCACCATGGTGTCAGTCAACGACAAGACAGTTATATGCAGTTACTTTCACTATTGACTGACAATTGGTTACCATCGAAAACATAGGCTGGAAAAAGCAACTCTTACCCTTTATATATTTATAATATTGCTCAAATGATTATCCCGCAGAGGGGTTGCTTATATCTGTGACAGTGTGTCTTCAGCTGTGCTCCATACGTGTCTCTCGCCTCTCCCCTAATCACTTTTAACCGTCATTACCAATTTGCAAATGATGGTGAATAACTAATCATGAGATGTACAGTATTTCGTAATATCTTTATTCTAATTATGTTTCCTATTGTAATCGTGCAATTTGTAATGTGCGATTTTTAGACAATGCGCTATGCCACTCCCTAAGTTGTTAATTGCCACATCCCTGGGCGCATTGTTTAAAAATTAAACGTGCAAAACAAGGAATTAAACTTTGCGCTGGGTGGAAAACGAGTTTTACGCCAAGTGCCAGTGTGCAAAATACAGCCCTTGGTGTTAGTCTGTATTTAGGTCAATACAACATTTTTGTCTGTCTATGCTGTCTATATTGTCTTATGTGCATTTTTATGTTTGTTGATCTAGGTCGCCTAGCCTGTGTGGTCTGAATGACAATAAAGAAACGTTATATGGCCTAATTTAATATCTTCATGATATTAACAATCTTAAGTGATGACTTTTTTTCTTTCCATTTGTAATCGCTATGATCATCGTCGACGAAGATATTGGCCTAGGTCTTAGCCTACCACAGCACCATCCAAATAGTGAACTTGACTTCAAGTGAAACCGCATTGAATTCACATTTCCCGTTGGCCAATGATGAAGAATGCCTAAACCCACGTAGCAAGTAGACATGGACAACATAGCACTGTTAAGCCCTAGATTGGAAAATGATCTATTGTGCTGGCTTGATCATCAGCCTATCAAGATCTGCTGTAAATGTTTAAATATATGTCATAAAATATGTAGGCCCTATGTTCTTTTAGGGTCTTGTTGACACCAACATTTCAAGATTTTCCTTACAGATCCATTATTAGGGCAATAGAGTAAAATAGCTGTATGCTACCGCAGCACTTTTGCGCTTTCTGCTTGCATGCAAATTCCCCGGGCGATCACACTAACATGCTTGAACTCAATTGTTTTCCTATGGAGCGATCTAACAGACTATCACGACGCGCCTTGCGTTTAAATGAGCGAGCCGCAAGCAGAACAACGAGACTCTCAAATAGAAAGTTTAACTTTTGTCTGAGCTTAGTCAGGGACCTAGCTATTTAGCTAAATTTAACTATGAATCCTAATAGCCTAATAGTGCAACATAGCCTACCCTAGTCTACAAAATCAATTTTCAGGCCTACTATAGCCTACTTTAAAATAGTGACTTTGAAAAATAGACTATTCGCGCGAACGCTGCCATGGTAGGCTAACTATCATTCTCTTTTTATATTCCACAAACAAAAAAATCAACACTTTCTCTCACCAGTTCCATGTATATGAGGCTGTTACTGCGGGTGGCATTTGCTGTCTGGTATATAGGCTATAGGCCTGGTGTTAATCTGTGGAGCATAATATGTTACAAAACAAAAAAAAATGTTTGCCAGTTACAGACTCATGGTCTCTTCTGCTGATTTGATTTGACATCTGTCCATGTTAGTTTGGGTCGGAGGGTCATCCAACACATGGCTTTATGTTCATTTGTCCACCACTAAGTATGGGCCACTGCCAGATGCGACCAGAATAAAGAGTATCAGCCTGGATAAATGAGACAGTGAGGAGGGTCTGAATAAATCCAGTCAAAACACATCACATCACTTCAACATCTTTCTCAACACACCCTTTCACCTCTAAAGCCTGTTGAAGAGAATTACACACTGACTAAGATAACTTGCCTCCAAATGTGTTATTACTGTCTCTCTATACTCTCCCCCTCCCTTTCTCCCCATCCACCTTATCTTCTGTTTCTGAGTGTGGCTTTGTAATGTGTCCCATTCTATTGCGCCGAAGCATTGTGCTGAAATGATCAATTGCAATTCAAACAATAAATTGTTGTGTTCACTTAAGATTCTTTTATGTCAGTCTGGGCGTGTTTGATTGGATGGAAGAAGGCCAAAAGCAAGGCCAAAATGGATGCCTATTTTCAATTTGTATGGTCATGAATGGTCACATTGTGCAGACACTGTTAATCAAGTGACATTGAGAAAATGGAGATGGAGGGTAACCACACTTGCCTCCTCTGTTGAATGGACAGAGCCTTGGGGCCTCCAAACTCCATACACAATCATGGGTGACTAACTATATCCAGATGGCCCAGGGACTAAAAATGTGAGCGGATATTTCTCAGTTTGAGGATTTTCAGTACGAAGCAATCATGCAGACCCCAGGGGGGGAAAGGTGACCTCCTAGTCAAAACAAAGTAATACCTGGAAGAACAAGAAAAAGGAACAGTGCATATTGTTTTATCAAGATAAAAGAGGGTAAATGGTTTCATTAATTAATGCACTACACCCATATACCTTTCATTCTCCTTCTCAGTTTTCCTTTTTCTCACTTTGCATTGTTTTTCCTCATAAATTCAACCCATTTATAACCTTTTTGTTCAACAGTGTGAACACTCCCATGTTAGTATTGCACAGACATCTTCACTCCACTAGAAACCCCCCCCCCCTCTTCCACTAGAACCCACCATGGAGCCTAGAGAGCCTTCTGCCCGTAGTCCCTAAAAAAACCGCATGTATCTACCAATAAATCACAGTCACAGAGAAGAAACCAGATCTTCCACAAGTACAGCACCACCAGCAGCCACCAGGAAACTCTCGCTTCTCACGCAAGTTCTATTTGAGTAGGAGGGGCCAGCTTCCCCTCCTACTACTACCAAACACACCCAGACATGCACACACAGACACGAACATTCACACACATATGAACACACTCTCTTTCTCTCTCCCACACACACACATACCCACTTACCCATATATGAACACAGGCACACCCACTCTCTTGGACTGAGACAGAGGACAGTGCATGGAGTTGCAGCTGCGTAAATAGACTGGATCTCTAGAAGAGACAGGAACTTGGGCACCATCAGTAGTCACAGATTCCGTGGGACATTCATTCATCAGGATTCCAAGATGAACTCATTTTCAGCCAAAATACAGTCCAAGATGGAGCTAGCCAGGACAATGAAGGATGAGGATAAACTGTACAGGTACAATGGAGTTCTTTACCCTGTCATCATGAGCCCCGTGGAGAATCTGAAGGCACTAGAAGACCTGGATGCCCGGCCAGATGATATCATGTTAGTTGCTTATCCTAAATGTGGTAAGTTCCACAGTGAGGTTCAAGATTTTAGATAAAGCAAAAAAAAGTATAAAATGTGGTAAGATATGACTTGATTGCTCAATGTATTACTTGATAAATGAATAATGATTAACTTTGGGGAAAATAGAATCAATGAGGGATATCACGTGAGGTATGTGAACTATGGCCAACACTAAACCGGTCTTACATTGTTTCCTGTCCTTTGTCATAGAATGAACCGTATGGAATGAAACAGATTCATGTACAACATTATGCTTGCTGAGTTTGAACTTTAAACATGTTCATGTTATGTATAAACTTCTACAAGGCACTTTATGTTGCACACCATATACTGCTGAGATTTTTATCTGAACCTGACAGAAAGTGATAGTGCCAGTGCAGAGTTCCAAGCGCAATGGTACTTGGTAGGTGGAGGACAATATTATCTGAGCACAAGAACCTGTGAACACACTGTTGTCTGATTGGATGTGTGGCGACGTATGAAAAAAAAAAGACTATACACACTGCATGTAAATTGATATGCCCCAACCCTGATTAGTCTGTGTGTACATATGGTGAATGTGTATGTGTGTGTGTGTGTGTGTGTGTGTGTGTGTGTATGGGAGTTTTAGGAATGTAATCCACACATGCGCTGAGAGTAGCCGCTCCTTCTGACACTTACTGGAGAGATGACAGATAAGAAGCAGAGGGGGATGTTAAATTAAATATACACCTCTCCTTTCAGCAGTGCAAAGTGTGGAGTGGGCCCCTTGTGAAAGAGGCCCCAGCCAGGGACATGCTAGAGGGTGCCTGTAGAAAACCTTTAATCTTAAAGTTAGGGTAAGGAATGCTAACACATTTTTTAAGGAAGATACAGATTTTTTCCCTCAAAAAAGCATTGTTTTGCTCCATGATCAAAGCTAACCCAGCAATTAACATGGAGGGAAATGTATTACATTTCTTCAAAAGTCTACAGAATAGAGATACACAAGTATAATTTTTTGTCCTTAAGGGGTGACACATTTTCTCTTTTGCACGTTCACTTGCTGGGGATATCATTTGTTTTTCTTTAGGTTTTCATTTGATTCATTCTTTTATAGTGTATGCCTGAATGTGTGTTTGGTCTTTCTAGACATTTTGCTACAGATTCCAGTATAGCAGTAGAATTTCTATCATGCTTTGTTTCTAGTAAATAAAGCTGATTTCTCCTTCCTATTAACCTCTAGGGTTCAACTGGATGGTTGCTGTGCTCCGGAAAATCATCACAGCTGGAACTGGACAGAAAGCAGAGTCAAGGATACCTCCACTTATTGAGTTCTATGGACCGGAAATGATTGAGGTTGTTTGGGTGAAAATTACACATACTGTATTGTCTAGGGTAGGAATAGAGAACTTGGAGAATGCCAGCTGTTTCCATCTAATTAGGAACTGTGCAGTTTGCCAAAGCAGGTTACATTTTCACTGTATTACTAGGCTACATTAAAAAGGCCCAAGTATATACTTGTTGCATGGTGTAGCTTTTTAGTCTTTCACTTTCAGTCAATCATTTAGTAAATGTTCAATCCGGAACACTAGAATATGCACACATCTTTACTTTCTCTTCAGAAGTACAGAGTTGTTGTCAGTGGTTCAGTTGTTCATTTCTCTTAACTTTTGCCACCTTAAAGGAATTATCCGGAGTAAAATGCTCTTTAGATCAATTTACGGATGATTGGGAGTACATACGTTGAGTTGACATCAAAATCATGTCATTTCGGATGTGTTTGAGAAAGTTCGATTTTACGTTTTTAGTCAAAACTTCGTTAGCCTGGAAGTGACCAGGGCAAGTCATTTCGCCACTACTAAACGCTATTTTTATACCTCTTCTACAGTTCCAAACAACATTACACTTACGTGGTAGTGAGTAGAGGGTCCCTAAAAGAAACCGAAGTATCCCGAGGTTTATTTGGTCGATATAGAGTCCAGAATGAATTTCATATCACGCCAGTACCTTTCGAAATGTTGCTGCTGCTGCGGCAGCTGCGTCTTTAGAAGTCCAGAGAGCCGATTGCCAGTGAGGAGTAAACGCTCTGGAAATTCACAATTTCCATTTGCCCGTTTTAAAAAAAACAAAACATAGTCCAGTCCATACAACTTCATTTCAATTTCGAATAGATACTGGACTGGTTTTTTTTTTTTTTAAACGCAAACGGAAAATGTGAATTCCAGCGTGCTTCGGCTATCGACTCCTACGGACTTTCCCCTAAAGGCGCCAGCTGCAGCAGCAGCAACATTTACTCGGTACTGGTGATGAAATTCATTCTGGACTCTCTATCCCACCGCATAAAGACCTCGGGATGCCGGTTTGGCTTTAGGGACCCTCTACTCACTACCGCGTAAGTGTAATGTTGTTTGGAACTGTAGAAAGGTATAAAAATAGCGCTTTTAGCGGCGAAATGACATGCCCTGGTCACTTCAGGCTAACGAGTTTTTGACTAAAAAACGGTAAATCAAAACTTTCAAAAAAACACATCCAATGACATGATTTTGATGTCAACTGAACGTATGTACTCCCAACCATCCGTAAATTGATCTAAAGTGCATTTTACTCCGGATAATTTCTTAAATTGGTTGTGGATGTGCTGGCTGTAGATTATAGGCTACTCTGTGTGGAGAGGATCTCAAGCATCCATCATCTCTCCTGGAGCGTGTGCTTAGCCAGCCAGCACTGAGCCCCCTGCCTCAAAGACATGTTTGCACCAAAAACATCAAAACACAGCTGTTTGCACACACACGTCTGTGTGCTGCGTGGTGTGCGCTTTTTACCAGAGTGCACTGTGCTGCTGAGAGACCCTTCTTGAATGTTTTTTTTTTCTTCTTTTTTTCTGATGCAGCCCCTTGCCCAGGCGCCGTCACCGAGGTTTCTCGGAACCCATATGCACCCTGACAACATTCCAATGTCGTTCAGTGTGAATAAAACAAAGGTTGGTAATCTCGCCATGTGCACAGACACAGACAGATACACACACATTCAGAAATAAACATACACACTCGTCTTTGCAACACTATACTGAAATCTGCTTTGCCAGCTGTCAGGAACTTCCCTATCTTAAGTTCCTCTCCTAAAAAGCATATCCACATACCTCCTCATTACACACCACCAGCAAAATGTCCATGTTACATAAGAGTCCAAGCATTTCCTGTGTAGCCCATGTGCTGCATACTCCATATAACAGCCATGACATGGTTAATGTCAAATTAATGCATCAGACCCCCTGAAAGAAATAAGACATGCAGTGGAAGCAGCGACAACAGCATTTTAGGGACGCACATTCTCCAGGGAGATCAGAGCTAGGCTAAAGGCCATGTATATGAGAATTCCACGGCCAGACACTGCACAAAAACAAAACAGATAGTCAGAACATGGCAGCGGTGCAACATGAACACGTGCAAGTCCACTACAAATACTGATATCTACTGTAGCCACGTGTTATAATCTTATATGGGGTAAATGTATATGTCCATGGTGTAAGTAAATTTACCTTAAGATACATTTATTTAGTCCATGGACAAAATGTATCTGTCCATGGACAGATAAATGTACTTGTTTTATGTCTTAATTTAAGAAGATTTTGACTTATTGTAAGTCAAATAAGTTTATTAGAAAAAAGTATCTTTATACTAAAAACAATACCAACTACATTTTTTATGTTAATATAAGATTATAACACTTGGTTAGATATCAGTTTTTGCAGTGTCCAAGATGAGTGTTAAACTAGATATGTTAATCCAAAACACCTCTAGCTCTCTGAGCTAATGTTCTCTCTCTCTCTTCTCTCTTTTTACAGATGCTGGTGATTTTCCGAAACCCTAAAGACACTGTAGTTTCATTTTATCATTTCTCCAACAAGAATCCTGTTCTGCCATCTGCAGAGTCATGGGACCGTTTCTACTCAGACTTTATGAGTGGTGAAGGTAACCGTAGGAACTTGCATCTAAAACTCTCTAAAGTGTAAACTAAATATGCGTCTTTTGCAACAAAGTATGAACATAACATATAATAAAGAGGGAATGCAGTGACAGCAGTATGTAGAAAAATATCTGTTGCTCTTGGGTGCTCCTTGTTGGTGCCCCCCACCCAATCCCAATCCTCCCCCACCTTTTTTTATGCAGCCCTTGCCACTTAATCTACTAAACCCCTCTTCTACTGCACTCCCCCCCCCCCCATTAATGCACAAATAGGCTGACACCAGACACAATTTCACTGCATTTCTTACTTCCAGTAACTATATGCATGTGACAATAAACTTCCTTGTATCCTTGTATCCTTGTAATATCTCAGAATTCCTGTATCATAGCAGCTCTTTTGCATTTTGATTTTGGTGGAAGATAGGAAGTTGCTAGGTTGGTAATCGTCTACAGAGGGCCGCTCAGACAATGGCAGAAGTGCCATTCATCATGTTATGAGGTTATGTGCCATCAAACTGATTTTGGAAGCGTTATTTTAAGGTCAGAAAACTCTTAAGGATGCCTTTAAATGACTAACAACATCTTCACTCTTCCTGGGCTTATGTTCTGGACGTTCTTTGAGGGAGAAAATGGCAACATTTGATTTTTATTATTTCAGAGATTGTTAAGAAAATAGAAAATGGCACCAAGAGTCTTTGCCATGACATAACAGCTTTTCTAATCCTTAGTTCCATGGGGCTCATATTTTGACCATGCTTTGGCCTGGGAGAAGCGGATGAATGATCCGAATGTCATGATTGTCACTTATGAAGAGTTGAAGCAGGTACCTTTGCCGTTGTAGTAAACCTCAAGACATGTTGATATTATTTGGAATGTCATAAGTGATCTTCAAACTATGTTTGTCTCTATACCAGGATCTGAGTGGAGGGGTTCGACGAGTCTCTGAATTCTTTGGCTTTAACCTAGATGATAACACCATTGAAACAATAGCAGAGGGAAGCACGTTCAGAGCCATGAAGGAGAGTTCAAAAGATTCTCATGGACAGATGGGCAATGTTTTTTTCAGGAAAGGTCAGTCCACATCCATTCTAGTCACGCCCCTTCCACATGCAAGTTTCTTGTCTAACTAACCATGTGATGTACATCTGAACGTACATAGGTCACTCTGCATTATGTGCAGTTCAGTTACTCATTTATAAGCTGTTGTTCTTTACATTGGCTTTACCTCATGGTTAACTTAAATTACTATATAGTAATATTATAATACAGCAGTTGCTCCTCATGCATGACATTGTCATGTCTTTTTTCATGTAGGCCCTGTAACTTATTTGTGAGGCAGGCCTCTTGCTGATAAAGACTATTTATTTGGTCCAGGTAACATCTGAGTCATGGTTTTACCTTTTCCATCCAAAGTCCATCTGCCATGCCCACTTTTGCGCAAGATAAAAACATGCTGAATAAGTCTTTCAGTTCATTGTTTTCTTTGTCTTCACTACACAATATTTTTCCTAGATGCTCATCAGAACATTACATTTCCTCAGAGGAGGCTCTGCTGATTACTTTATCTGAGTTTATAGAGTTTATATATTTTTTTACCTTAAAATCATTTTGATGGCACATAAGGACGAAAGGGACTTTTGCCGCACTGTGAGCAGGCCTTATCGCTTGTAAAATAGTCATAGGAAGTTACTGTTTGGATAGGAATGTTCCCCCAGCTGGCAGGTCCATGGCACAAGTAAATTTCAGGCCTCAAGGGTTTAGACTCTAAGCTTATTTATTATCTCAATCATGGAGAATGTAATTGATTTCTTCAGACAATTATTTAAAATGATACGACTTGTAATTGATTTAATTTAACTGGTCGTGGCTGTTTGTGATATTTATCTTTGTCCAAACAGTAGGCTACAAGTTATTCTGGAAAGGATTGAAGTAGCCTGACCTACAGTTTTGCCATAATCTGTGATTTTTATGTGTGCCTCTGGTTGTAATAATTGACGAGATGAGTGAGCAATTATTAAATTTGGCAATTATTAAATTTGGTCACTTGAACCACAATTCAACACTTTCAACTTTAATGAAATGTTGACATTATGCCATACATTTTTGACTCCAGCTCTTAAAGTATTGTTCAGAAAAGAAGTTTGGTGGACAAATGTGTGCTAGACTGCTCCTATAGCCAACAATCCCCACTCTACCCTTTACAGATTTAACTGTTGAATATGAATATGCGATGTTAAATGTAAGTAAATTATGAATCTACTCTTTTTTTGGACGGACTCGATGCAGTCTTGACTTCTTAAAGACTTGGTCTCGACTCGGTCTTGCCTCCTCAAAGACTTGATCTCACCTGTATTTTAAAACCAATGATCTCGGTCTCAACCCTTTAAAGACTCAGTCTCCACATGTGCGGTCCCGTCCCCATTACTACAATCTTCCCAGCAGAATGCAATAAAAACTAAAATAGTGACGACGAGTATCTGTTTAATGTAATGTGATTGTAGTGTCATTATAAACTTTTGCAGTTATGTTTTTGCCCACCAAGTTGCAGTTCTCATGGAAAGCTTTTTGATGGGTGTAAACTAACTTTTCTCGTATATCCAAGTCATACAACTAATGAGTTGCAGTCTACATGTAGATAACATGCAGTGATATCCAAGATATTTAAGGGACACTTAGTCCCATTTCAGTCCATCTATGTAAACAAACAGGTATTTCATATTTGTTGCGTATAGTATATGTTTATACAACAGACAGTCTTGAACATAATACACTGACCAGAACAAACTTCCGTTTTTAGGAGAGGTTGGAGACTGGAAAAACCATTTCAGCCATGACCAGAGCGAGCAAATGGATACTGTATTTGAGAGACATCTTGGTGGAACAAAACTGGGGGCCCAGCTAAATTATGAGCTGCATTGTAAATGGTAAACAAATGAAGAGAGTACCACTGATCATCAGTACTACCACTTTCAATATCAACAAGCCAGGGGAATGGTGATGGCATAGCACAACAGGTGTATTACAGTAATAGGCTACAGGAAAGTGCATTTGCCTTTGTGTCTGTAATATGAACAGCATCACAGCACTGGAGCATTCATACTAGGGGCATTTCTTAAGACATGGCTTCAGAAGGAGTAAGAAACTACATGTATATTTTTATTGTTTTTTTTTTTACAGATTGTAGACTTTTGTTTTGTATCTTTATAATATGATTTGTACATTAAATAGACATAATCAATTTCACATATCCAATCAGTCAGTCCCACAGTCTCTTTGTCAACTCACTCATTCACGAGTCTTCTCCATGTCAGGCCAATCGTCCTACACTGACACCCACTGGGCTATTACACAAACTACTGGCTGACCAGTAAACATGTACTGTAATCATGCTTTTTATGAGATTATTATAACAAGCAATAACTTAAAATAAGATGGTTAGATGTATACGGAATAGACCTACAGCAGATACTGTTGTACTGAATTGGAGCTAAATTAATGGACACTGCCATATGGCCCACTAAAGCCAGATTATACATTTCCAACCCAGTTTTGGCAATATTGATAGTAACAGGAAAATGAGAAGATGCTGAGATTGCATCACTTTATGATTTTCAACCATTCAACAAGCCACAACCATTCACTGGTTCAACAAACCGGTGGCTTATAGATTGGTTCAGCGAGGATACACTTTCATGAGCAATGTGACTACATCATCAACAGAGGATTATATGGAAAAGTGTGAGGCTCTGCATAGAGTAGGCTACTACAGGTTGCTCTTTATTATTATTATATGTGATCTGAATGATGCCATTACGCTTTCATAGCAAGACAACTCACTCACTCAGAAGTTCCCTTTTGGGTATTCATCTTCGTCAAATAGAAAACAGGCATGTCTCAAACAAGCAGTACATTGATGGTAGCATATATACCACAAAACAACCATTAGATCACTGGTCCCCAAACTTTTTCTTCCGATGGCCAGCTCACTATGCCTGGCTCTAAGAGAGGGCCAGAGACTCGGAGTATATCAACCATAAATAGCTTAGTGCTATGAACAACAGCAGTCTACCTTAGTTGAATATTTCATTACATTTAATCATCACTGCAATTTAATACCATTGCTAGCTGTATTCACCCAACTTTCGTTGGAATGCAGTTTTGCGAGACTGCCGACATAGCTACAACAGTTTACACTTTTAATTTATGTTCAATATGATCAGTGAGTGGAATATAATTAGCTTACTAGTAACACAAACAACATCAAACTGTCAAGACAGGGTTAGTATAAAGGTCAGACAAAAATAGTCGTGCCTGGATTTTGGATCCTGAAAGCAGGGTAAACAGACTCTTTGAAAGTACTGTGGAATGTGTATAGATGTTCTGGCTCTTCCAATTCCTTCATGCTTCCTGCAATTCTGTAAAAGGACAGGGTGCCAGCAGGCCAGTCGAGAAATATTCCCATCTTCCACGAGGAAGAGACAGAAATGGGCTCAGTAATGTTATTGTGGCTAACCGTACTCTTCCCTTTCTCATCGGACCAGAAGAAATTCCAGGAGTCACTGTTCTGCCCCAGCAGTACCCCTTTACCCGTTCCTTTTCGTATGATGGACCTGTACGCCACACCAACATGCACTTCAGAGCCGGACTTCTCTACCTCCCAGTAGTGCCGTTCATTTAGGCCCTCTCTGCACAGAATTTGATTGCACTGGTCAAACCTATTCGGATGATCAGGATATGATTCTTTCTCAGTTTGACGCTTTACTATTTTCTCATTGGTGCTCACATTAAGGTTAACATTTGCTGTTTCCGGATCTAACCTCAGATCAACATCATCTAAAAGGGAAAAAAATAGAAAATTAGAACTAGGTTTAGCATTCAATTATAGAGTGTATAACAAATAATGGTAAAATATAAATGTACATTTGTGAAGCCATGGTTTTTCTCTGCACTCTTCTGCGTGGTCCATACTGAGAACAAAAATGCATAAATGATTATTAAGTTACACAAACATAAATATTCAACCCACATGCACATAAAAAAAGAGTAACAACAATGGTCCCCTTCAAGTGAGTTAATGCGGAGTTTTGGTCTAAAACTATATGAGCTACAGTACCCAGATAAAAAGGTGACCTTGAAATTGGGGCGTTAAAAAATTTGGGTGCACCTAAATGTTGTGCTGGTGCCTAAATACATTGTTTCCTGATGCCAATGCGGTTTATTATCAGTTTGAAAAAGTTAGGCAAAGTAGGAAGTAATGTCAGGAATCCCTGATCAATGTGAATAGTTAAATTCAAATTTAACACAAAGTCTACACCTGTTACGATGCTAGGGTTGGAAACGTTTGAGAGGCCAAACTCTCTTCACAAAGTGGTCTGAAGAGCCTGGTTATATCCGGCTAAGGTTATTCAACATAACATTATGAACTAGATGTACCGCAGAGCGGTACAAAATATGACCTCCGCCCAGTCCAGCACATTTTTTCCACAAAAATAAGTCACGTTTGTCATTTCCTACTTTGTTTTTTGTGTTTGTAATTGAGTGTGTGCAGAGTGTGTGGTTGTTTTTGTGTATATGTGTGCTTCTGTGTGTGTTTATTGAGTGTGTGTGCCTGTATGTGTGTTGGTGTATGTAGGTGTGGGTGCATGTGTGTCTGTATGTGTGTTTAAGTGTTTGTGTGCGTGTCGTGTGTTTGTGTGCGTGTCGTGTGTGTGCATGTATGTGTGTGCGCATGTGTAGCGTGCTATTCAACCACTTTAGGCCATCCTTAAAAATATTTTCGTTTGCCGTAACCCGACCGACCCTGTCAATTTAGAACCGACCCAAATATTTATTTTTTTCCCCTTTTAGTCCGACCGACTTGCCGGTTGTAAACTTGCGTTAATACCGACCGATTGTTTTTTTTTACTCTAAACAACCAATACAAATGCAATAAAATAATATTTCTTTTAGTAGGCCCAAGTATTGTGAATATAACTTGCCTACATGCAAACGTGGCTCACTTAAAAAAAACCTGTGGCGTCATCTCTACACCATTGGTTTGACGATGTCACACTATGGCCTACGCCGTTTCATTCACACAAACTGATAACGCTTTTACTTGGCACTAAAGTTCTGGAAGAACTGTGGGCAGATCTTTTCTCATCCCTTCTCCCCTAGTCTAGCGGTGACCGTGGTCGGAGTATTGAAATTGGTTGTGGTCTATTCAGCATTTCTCAAAATATGGGTCCGCCACATGGAGACTGCTGGTCCGCTGGAGTCGTGGAGTGAAATTAGGCCCGGTGCTTCATCTGATAATTTGCTGCGCAGTTGATCAAGAAACCGCGGATCGGCTAAAAAAAAAAAACAAACGTTTCTGCTATCGATGTCATTAAACATGGAGCCCTACAATTAAGTGGTGGTATGAGCATTCATTCAATGCGGCGTCTGCGCGCGAGGGAAACTGAAACTAATCGATAACGCTGGTATCAAAGCTCGCTTCAACCTGTTGGAAGGCTATTTATTTATTTAACTAAACTTAATAGAACGATGTTGTTTTTTTGGAACTTCCTTAGAAACAGAGCAGAGACTGTATACACTGTATAGCATTGAGTATTGTATAGTCAAATTTCAAAATAACGTGGCCAAGAGCTATTGTAGCCTTCTTTCTGGGTACATGTAGATGAGCCCTATGACCCAAAAGTCTGCCATGACCGGGCCTCAGGTCAAAGAAGTTTGAGAAAGGCTGGTCTATATAACCTGCATCAGAATGAGGTTTGCAATGGTGCGCCTGAAGGCACTGGTTGAAGACCCAGTCAGTTACGTCACAATATGCACATTTGTGTAAATTCATTCCTACGTAATCACCATGACCAAAATTGAACTTTTTTTTTTTTACTTTGAATCTTGAAAAAAAAAATATTGACCTACCTACCGACCCATTTTTATTTTTTTTGGCTGTTACTGCAAACAAAAATATTTTTAAGGATGGCCCTACCAATAACCTAGCCCATCTGTTACAATAATGCATACAGAACTGGTTCCTTCCTTCAAAATACTGTAGGGGACTAGTGAATCACCATAAGTTAATAATGTTAACATCAAATGTAAAGTACTGTATATACCACCTACTCTTTGCGATAAGTGCCATGGGATCTTTAACAACCATGGTGAGTCAGGAATTCAATTTAACATTCATGCAAAGGAAAACATCTCCTGCAGTACAGTGTCCCTGTCACTGCAATAGGACATAGGGATTGATTGGCTTTTGGCCACAGGGAAGAGTGCCACCTACTGGACAGCAAACAAACCCCACTTCCATCAGGAACCTACTCTCCCAAGGAGGTTTCTTATCCAAGTACTAACTAAGCCTGCTTAGCTTCAGTATTTCAGCAAAGCCAGGGTATCTGCTGGTCTGGCTGCTGGCTAAAACAAAAGGCGAAAGGCATATATGATTCTAACTTGCCTGTTCATAATTCTGAGAAATTCTTGAATTGTGTGCATGTCTGCGTGTACATGTTTATGTGTGTGTGTGTGTGTGCGTGCATGTGCTTGTGTGTGTGCATGTGCATGCATGCGTACATATGTCTACTGTGTGTGTATGTGTCATACGTATGATTACTGTGAATGTATGTGTGTGCGTGTGACCGTGTGTATCTGTTTATGCACATGTGTGCATGTGGAATGGGTTAACATGGCCCCTGGAGGCAAACATATGCAAAAAATTGATCATCCTAGGCCCTACGGTTCTCAAGATATTCACAGAAAACTCTGTTGGTGTACAGTCACTAAATGTACACATAAATTAATTTAATGTATGGTCCCCATGAACGAAAGTCCACGAAACTTGGCATGCATTCAGAGGGTGTCATAATGATCCTACACTTTCAATTTCGTGCAGTTTTGACCATGTCAGCCAGAGATATTGTAATTACAACACCTAATTTTTTGCGTTTTCATTTTTAACTAGGTGGACTAACATTAAAAAGGTGGTCCTCCTAGGCCCTACGGTTCTTGAGATATTCACAGAAAACTGTGTCTGGCCACCTACAGGCCAGTGGTGTAAAGTAACATAAATTAATTTATTGTATGGCCCCCCATGAACAGAATTCCACCAAACTTGGTGTGCATTTAGAGGGTGTCATAATGATCCTACACTTCTAATTAATTTTGTGTTTTGACCATGTCAGGTCACAGACACCTGCGATTACAACACATCATTTTTACTTTTTCATTTTTAACTAGGTGGCGCTATACATGAAATGAGTGGTTATGGAATGGGTTGACATGGCCCCTTAAGATCAACATACAAAAAAAAAAAGGTTCTCCTAAACCCTACGGTTCTCGAGATATTCACAGAAAACTGTGCCCGCACTACCCTCCTTTCGGGGGGTCCAGTCCAGCGGGGGGGCTACAGATCACAACAATGAAAAACAATGGTTCCATGCTATCCTTGTGGGGCTACATGCTCACCACGTTTCGTGCACCCCGGTCTTTCAGTGTCCTGGGAATCCTTGACGGAAAATTGTGCATGCGAAGAAAAAAAAAAAAAAAAAAAAAAAGACTAAACCTATATGACCGCCGCTTCGCTGCGCGGCGGTCATAAAAATACACCATAAACTAATAATGACATGGAGAGACTAGGGACCTTACACTTTCAGGCACTCACTTCACAATCCTCAGTTTGTCCAGACTGTCTTTTAACTGAAGAAGTAACCCCATTGCAGAGTCTCCTGGATTGTTGTAGCTAAGGTCCAGTTCTTCTAAATTGTTCTTCTGGTCTGACTCATCAGACCTCAGAGCTTTGGCTAGAGAATCAAAGCTGGCACTGGAGATGCAACAGCCTGACAACCTGCAAGGAAGAAGAAATGCAAGGAAAGTAGGAAATGTTAACTTCCATCGTCAATCCATCACACATTATATCAAGATTAAGCTTTTTGTATTGACACTACCTAGATTTTCTTTTTCCCCCTATACCAAATATGTGTACGTTCTTTGTCTATGTATTGCTATGTTGAAAAAATGGTTGATTAATTGATGAGCAGAAATAACATTTCTAATGAGACATCACAAAGAAGAACTGACACTATATAACAATATTCTCAGTTTTAAATCTATTGATGCAGCTGTGGGGAAAACAGATTATGCAATGCCACCATTTTGATGACCAATGAGTTCTTATACTGTGGGTTTAAAACTCTAGGATTTCAAGGTTTATTTCTAGGACTTGGGACTAATCTATGTGGTGAGTATATAATTGTTCTCTTTTACAAAATATACAATTTACCTTATAATTAAATCAATCCTATCAAGTTAGTGGCCCATGAGTAGCCCTACCCACATACTATATACCTGAGGACACTCAGACGACAAGAACGCAATCCAGCACAGAGTGCATCCACTTCAGATTTCTGAAAATCATTGTTGCTGAGGTCCAGATCCTTGAGTCTGGAGTGTGGACTCATGAGGACATCTCGAATCACTTCCACATCCAGGTTGTTCAGTTTGTTGTGACTGAGGTTCAGCTTCTCAATTCTGCAGTTTGGACTGCACAAACCTCGAGAAAGACACATCATTCCAGATCGTAAATTGTTGTGGCTCAGGTCCAATTCTGTCAACTGAGCATTTGGCATGCAAAGTGCTGAAGCCAATGTCGGAGAGAACTTTTTAGTGATGCCAATGCAGTTTAAGCTATAAAAGCAAACAAGACATTTATATTAGAGGCAAAATAATTTCATGTGGCTTGTATAACTTTTTCATTCTTAAAATATTCACACTCACTGCACTCTTTTGAAGAACGGGATAGCTGGAGTGAGTCTGCGGTAGCAGTCCTCATCAGTTATTCTGTACTGCTTCAGGTAAAGTTCAGACAGGACTTCCTCTGATGTGACTAACTGGTACGCCAGAGCTGAGCACTGGAACAAAGTGAGGGGCTTCTTGGCGAGACCGGGCTTATGATGTTCCAGTTCCTCCAGAAAGGACTTGTCATGAAGCTCAACCAGACAATGGACAAGGTTAACACACCTATGTGGGCAGAGATTATTTTTTCTCAGTGCTTTGATGTGTTGGACAACTTTTTTGTGGTACCCGTTGCTGCTTCGCTGGTCAGGCAGAAAACCCTTTAAGAGATCTTTACTGGAGTCAAGTGAGATGCCAAAAAGAAATCGTGTAAAAAGATCTAGATGTCCATTTTTATTATTGATGGCCTTGTCAACAACAGCATTCAAAAAGTCAGTCAAATTGCTGAACTTCCCATGCTTTGGTTTAAAGCATCTCAGTGCATCATGGTTGTTGCCTGAAAATTCATGAAAAGCATACAAAGCCGCAAGAAACTCCTGAAAACTTAAATGTATGAAGCAATAAGACTTTTCTGAATGCAGCCCCCATTCCATTTTCAAGAGCTCTGCACAAAGACCTGGGTATTTCAACGCCTCACTGATGTCAATGTTACAGTTTTTAAAATCGTTTTCATCAAAGTACATTTGTGGCATCTCCAAATACTGAAAGGCTAGCTTTCCTAATTTCAGGATGATGTCGTGGTCTTGTTTAAGTTTATCTGATCGAGACTGAATTCCCTGATCTTTTTTGTGGCTGAAACCTGACAAAGTGATAAGAAAGTGAATGTACATTTCAGTAAGACTTTTGGGGCTTACACCACATTTATCTCCACTTTGACTGTTTGTAAGTACACGAGCTGACATCCAGCAGAAAAGTGGCACATGGCACATGATAAAGAGGCTTCTGGTGGATTTGAGGTACGACATGATTCTTCTAGCCTCATTCTGATCCTGCACTTGCTTCTCGAAATACTTCATCTTCTGCTGATCATTGAAACCTTGTATCTGTGTGACGTATCCATCGGTCAGTATCTCCTCTGGGAGTTGAGCAGCTGCTGCAGGGCGAGTGGTTATCCACAGATGAGCAGAAGGCAGCAGCTTTCCACTCATGAGATTTGTGAGAAGCACATCCAATGAAGCTGCTTTCTTCACATCAGTTAGGACAGGGTTGGTGGCAGCCAGTGGACAGTCACTTTCATCCAGACCATCAAAGATGAGCAAGAGCTTGCCTTCAAATATGCTTGCACTACCCACTTTCTTAAGGTCAGGGTAGAAGAAATAGAAAAGTTCAAGTAGACTGTACACCCCAAGTTTGTATTTGTTTAAATCTCGGAAAGGAAACAAAAAAACAAAGTCAAAGTCAATGTCATCTTTGTTTCTTGCTTCAGCCCAATCACGGAGATATTTCTTCACTGTTATGGTCTTCCCGATACCAGCAATTCCCTTCGTTAACACATTTTTAACACATCCCTTGCCTCCAACTCCGGGTTTGAATATTTCATGGTATTTTATCACATTCCCTTCTGAGGTGTTTGACATATGTGCTGTTTCAACTTGCCAAATCTCATGGTTGTTATTGACTTGCGAAAAATCACTTCCTATTATATGAATCTCTGTGTAGAATTCATCAAGATCTACAGCCTCTGTCATTTTCATGCCTTGAAATTCCTTGCGGTTCCATATACGAGACTTGATGGATTCTTTTACTGCTTGGATACCTTCATTGGAGCATGTCTTGGGCTCTGTAAAAAAAAAGACAAATTCATTTTTTTTTATTAGATATTATATATATTAGATATATTGTAAATTATTTACAATCATGTTTGTGTGGTAGGAGTGTTTAATATTGACACAATCTCAAATATCTGTAGATGATATTTCGCATCTTAAAAAAAAGTCTCAAATTATAAAAAAGTCTCAAAGTATCTCATTCATGCTAATATGATATTAATTGGTCCTTCTTTGTGATATAATGGAAGCAACTTATCTCAGAAATAAAACTCTTAATACTTTACTTCAACCTGAAGCATTCAAGTAAATAAATAGGAAAACATTTCCCCACCAGTGCAAGTATTAACCAAGGGTCAGAGTGAATTTTAGAGGGTGTACACACGGCACTGTGCACACATGTGACCATAAGTTATAAGAACACTTTGAAAGGTTAATGTAACATGGTCTAGTCCTTCTAACCATTTGTATTTAACGTTAAGTTTAGCTTTTTATGGGATATCAGGCACATTTGGTGACCATGGATGCATTTTATGAAAATTTCAAGAATACAGCATTTCAGGAATTTCAGGAGTAACATTTCAATCTAACCAACTTCAATCTCACCAAAATGAAACACAAAAATAATTTTGAACCTGATCGGCCATGACCTGCGACCGGCCGGTCAGTCTGAGATATGACGATTTTATGCCGGTCAAATGCTCTCACATGGCGCATGATTAACATCGTGCAACATTGCAAGAACGTCTGTCTGTCTTTGTGTCTGTTACCCGCATATCTGTCGAAACGTTCGTCTCGCTTGATTTCAAACTTGACAGGTGATAAATGTATTGTCGTGTTTAGTTGTATAATGAAAGCACAGCTTTTATAGCCATCCATGCGTCTTTCCTTCTGGCTCTTTGGCTATGAATTTAGTAACTATTGTGAAGTCCTACAGACTTTTGTGCCTGCCATGTATTTACCTGCCCACAAGATGTCGCCATTCTGCCTTTGTGTGTTTTGTTTACTCGCTCCCCTTTCTTTGGTTAATGGAAACCCTTCTGTGATTGGAGGATTGGATAATTGGGGTTGATGTACCAGCCTATTTAAGATCCTGGGTTTTCTTAGTCTTTGCTGAGTTTTCCTGAGAGACACAGTGTGAGTACCCGTTCTTTGTCTGTGCTACTAATTCTTGAGCTCTTGTTTTGATTTTGACTTCTGCCTGCATTTTTGAGAATTTGAAAAGCCTATTTTCTGTGCTGAAATACCTTTTGTTGGAACTTTGATTTTTGACTGAAGACTTTTTGTTGTCATTGGACTGCTGGCTGTAAACTTTTGTTTTCGGGACTCTGGGAGCTTCCACTGAACTGAACTGAACGGAAGAACTGCATTTGTTGTATCCTGTGTTTTTGAAAGTAAAGACTTATCATAACTCATTGCTTCTCTGCATGTCTGTCCAAGATCCACCACCCAACAAAGTTCGTGACAGAAAAACTCAGCCAAGAATGGACGGAGCGGAGAAAGTACCACTCCCTGAACCGGATTCTATGGACATATCGGAGCCAGTGATCGCCTCTGCCCCAGCACAGAACTTCGAAATCACCTTCCAGCACCTGGTGACAGCTGTCAACAGCCAAGAAGACACCATGCGCCGTCATGAAGAAGCCCTATCCCAGTGGGGGGCACAAATGCAAAGACATGCCGGTATGCTGAATGAAATCCACCAGGCCCTTCAACTGGCTCGGCCAACACCACCAGCCGCATCCTCCACCGAGAAACCAGCTTCCCACCCCACGCCCAGCCGTGAACCCCGCCTGCCAACTCCAGAGAGGTTCAATGGAGATCCCAAGGGATGCAAAGGTTTCCTGACCCAGTGCCGCTTGTCCTTTGACCTCCAGCCTGCCGCCTATCCAACTGATCATTCCCGAGTGGCCTACATCATAACTCTTTTGACCGGAAGAGCCCTGTCCTGGGCCACCGCACTCTATGAGAACAACAGTCCTGTTTGCAGCTCTTTCACGGCTTTCTCCAAGGAGATGATTAAAGTCTTCGCACCTGACGTCAGCGGTCGCACAGCAGCCAACAAGCTCCTGCAACTTCGCCAGGGTCGCCAGTCAGCAACTGACTATGCCATCCAGTTCCGCACCCTAGCAGCTGAAAGTGGTTGGGGAGAGCAGGCCTTGCTCACAACATTTTACCATGGACTATCAGACCGTATTAAGGACGAGCTAGCCTCATGGGAAGAGGCTGAGAACCTTGAAGTGTTGATTGCCGGGTTATTCGTCTGGACCACCGACTCCAGGAGCGTACCAAGGCCTCAAGAAGATTCCCCTCCTATGCGGTCCCAGTCAATGACACCCCTGTTCCACAGTCCTCTGATGGTGGGCCAGAGCCCATGCAGCTGGGTGGCACTCGGCTGTCCCAAACTGAACGTGACCGGCGTATGAGGGAACGCTGTTGCATTTACTGTGGAAACCCGGGACACTTTCGGAATGCCTGCCCTGAACTAATGGGAAAAGCCAAGCCCCGTCCAGCACCAGGGGATCTGTGACGGGGGTGAACTCCTCTCCTGAGCTTTCAACCTCTGGGTTTTTAACTCCTCTCACCATATCCTGGGGTCACAAGACACATTCTCTACAGGCACTCATTGACTCTGGCTCAGCTGGCAACTTTATGGATCTCTCTCGCACAACACCTGGAGATTCCGACATCTGCTTTCGATCCTCCTCTTTCAGTTACCGCTCTGGATGGGCCGGCCTTTAGGAGCAGGCCTTGTTGAATTGACCACCTCTACCATTCATCTGCAGATCGGTGACCACGAGGAGAATCTTTCATTCCACTTGATCCAGTCTCCTGAGTTTCCGGTAGTCTTGGGATTCCCCTGGCTTACTCGCCACGACCCACATCTCGATTGGAGTTCCTGCACTATCCGCGGATGGGGATCTACGTGCCACACCACCTGCCTTGTCTCAAGCTCCTGTGCATCACCTGTTCGTTCTCCCGAGCTCCTCCCGAGTCAACCCAGACGGCTCCTGAGTCAACCCGAGCACCGCCCGAACTGTCCAGAGTACCATCATCTGAAGGAGGTATTCAGCAAAAAGAAAGCAGCGACTCTACCGCCTCACAGGTCTTATGACTGCACCATTGATCTGCTGCCAGGCACCTGTCCTCCAAGGGGGCGCATCTTTTCCCTCTCTGCGCCAGAACGCATTGCCATGGAGGAGTACATCAAAGAGGCGCTGTCCACAGGCTTTATCCGACCCTCTTAACCGGCTGGGGCAGGTTTCTTCGTGGGCAAGAAGGATGGAGGTCTGAGGCCATGTATTGACTACAGGGGCCTCAACAAGATCACTGTGCGAAATCGTTACCCTCTCCTCCTCATGTCTTCAGCCTACGAACTTTTGCAGGATGCAACAATATTCACCAAACTGGATCTCCGTAATGCATACCATCTTGTCCGTGTCCGTGAAGGAGACGAATGGAAAACTGCTTTCAACACCCCTAATGGCCACTACGAGTATCAGGTCATGCCGTTTGGTCTCACAAACACCCCAGCTGTCTTCCAAGCTCTCATCAATGATGTCCTTCGTGACATGCTGGACAAATTCGTCTTCGTTTATTTAGACGACATTTTGATCTTTTCCAAGAGCCTTCCGGAGCACATCCAACATGTCCAATCAACTCCTCAACAATCACCTTTTCGCTAAGGCCGAGAAGTGCGAGTTCCATGTCCCTAAGGTCTCCTTCCTTGGCTACATCATTTCCGAGGGCAGAATCATGATGGATCCTAAGAAGGTGGAAGCTGTCAGGGATTGGTCAGTACCCAGTTCCATCAAAGAGACACAGAGATTCCTGGGGTTTGCCAATTTCTATAGGAGATTCATACGCAATTTCAGTTCAATCGCTGCCCCCATCTCTGCAGCCACTCGAAAAGACAATTCCCCCTTCTCATGGTGCCCTGAAGCCAACAAGGCTTTTGAAGACCTCAAGCAGCGCTTCACTTCAGCCCCTATCCTCTGTCAGCCAGATCCCACTCGAGCCTTCATTGTTGAAGTCGATGCCTCTAATGTTGGAGTTGGAGCGGTCCTGTCCCAGAGGTCCCCTGATGGCAAAGTGCACCCTTGTGCATTCTTCTCGAGGAAGTTGTCTTCATCTGAAGAGAATTATGACATCGGCAACCGGGAACTCATTGCTGTTAAACTGGCTTTGGAGGAGTGGCGGCACTGGCTTGAGGGGGCTCATCACCCTTTTGTTGTCTGGACCGACCATAAGAACTTGGAATATATCCAACAGGCTAAACGGTTAAACCCCCGGCAGGCATGATGGGCCCTCTTTTTCAACCGCTTCAGTTTCACAATCTCCTACTGGCCAGGTTCCAAGAACATCAAACCTGATGCACTGTCTCGCCTATTCCAGCCAGCCAACCAAGACAGCCCCCCGGAGACAATCATTCCAAGATCCCAACTTGTTGCACCTGTCCGCTGGGAAATTACCTCTGTTGTCTAGCAAGCCTTAAACAACGATCCTGGCCCTCACACTCCCCCTGCAGGCCTCCTGTTTGTTCCTCTCGCTGCACGTGGACAAGTCCTTCAATGGGGCCATGCCTCCCGTCTCACCGCCCATCCTGGATCCTCTAGGACACTTGAGTTCATTCAACGTCGCTTCTGGTGGCCGAATATGAAAAAAGACGTACAGACCTATGTGGCCAGCTGCCCAAACTGTGTCCAGGGAAAGGATCCACGTCAGACCCCAGGGTCTTCACCCACTGTGCATTCCTCGTAGACCTTGGTCACACATCTCTCTAGACTTCATCACTGGCCTACCAGCCTCAGAAGGTAACACCACTATTTTGGTCATAATTGATAGATTTTCTAAAGCATGTAGTTTCTTGCCCTTGCCAAAATTGCCTTCGGCCAGTGAAACTGCTAGACTTGTGTGTGACCATGTTTTCGAAGTTTTGGTCTCCCCAGGATGTTGTCTCTGATCGCGGACCCCAGTTTACCTCCTGCTTCTGGCGAGCCTTCTGCAAACTCCTGGGTGCTACTGTGAGCCTGTCCTCTGGCTTCCACCCCCAATCTAATGGGCAGACCGAAAGGCTGAACCAGGACCTGGAAGCAACCCTGAGATGTGTAGTATCTGCCAATCCATCCTCCTGGTGTTCCCAGCTTCCTTTGGCGGAATATGCTCACAACACCTTGAAGTGCTCTGCCATTGGTATGTCACCTTTTGAATGCCAATTCGGCTACCAACCGTCTTTGTTTCCCGAGCAGGAGGTGGATGCAGGGGTGCCGTCAGCCCAGCAGTTTGTGCGACGATGCCGGCGCACCTGGAGAATGGCCAGACGGGCTCTACTGAAAGCTTCCCAGCAATACCAGCAGCAGTCCAATTGGCACCGGAGGTTGGTCACCTTCAGGCCTGGCCAAAGGGTCTGGCTCTCTCCGCCGGAGACCTTCCGCTGAGGGTGGAGAATCGCAAGCTTGCACCCCGCTTCATCGGCCCTTTCAAGGTGGTTCGCCGGGTCAATCCTGTGGCCTACACCCTCCTTCCCCGCTCCATGAAGGTCCACCCGACCTTCCACGTCTCCCGTCTCTGTCCGGTGGTCACTTCGCCGCTGCTTCCTGCCCCCAGGCCGCCGCCTCCTCCCCGGCTCGTCGACGGCCAGACCACCTACACTGTCAACCGGCTCCTTGATTCCCGCCGTGTCAGGGGGGGGTCTTCAATACCTCATAGACTGGGAGGGGTACGGTCCGGAGGAGCGGTCCTGGGTGCCGTCCAGGGACGTACTTGACCGAGCTTTGGTGAGGGACTTTCATTGTCTGCACCCGACCAGCCCTGGAATCGTCAGGAGACGATCTTAGGCGGGGGGGTACTGTGAAGTCCTACAGACTTTTGTGCCTGCCATGTATTTACCTGCCCACAAGATGTCGCCATTCTGCCTTTGTGTGTTTTGTTTACTCGCTCCCCTTTCTTTGGTTAATGGAAACCCTTCTGTGATTGGAGGATTGGATAATTGGGGTTGATGTACCAGCCTATTTAAGATCCTGGGTTTTCTTAGTCTTTGCTGAGTTTTCCTGAGACACAGTGTGAGTACCCGTTCTTTGTCTGTGCTACTAATTCTTGAGCTCTTGTTTTGGTTTTGACTTCTGCCTGCATTTTTGAGAATTTGAAAAGCCTATTTTCTGTGCTGAAATACCTTTTGTTGGAACTTTGATTTTTGACTGAAGACTTTTTGTTGTCATTGGACTGCTGGCTGTGAACTTTTGTTTTCGGGACTCTGGGAGCTTCCACTGAACGGAAGAACTGCATTTGTTGTATCCTGTGTTTTTGAAAGTAAAGACTTATCATAACTCATTGCTTCTCTGCATGTCTGTCCAAGATCCACCACCCAACAAAGTTCGTGACAACTATAGCGGACTATTCAACGTCTTTAGAACACTAAACAGGTGGAGGTGTCAAATGTTGAGTTTCTCCAGTCTAGATTTTGACGTTAATCACTCCTATGATGTATTGCTATTGTCTATCCAGTAAAATCAGTTTTGAAGTTAACTGATGGTCAAATCAACCAAAACTCCGATTGTTTGCACCTCTAAGTGGTGTGTGACGTAGGTCTGTGACGCGAGTTTGTGTAAAAGAATTCAAAATTACATTAAAAGTGTGTGCAATAAACCGATGCTTCAAATAGCCCAGGCTACTTTGGACTTGAGACGACAATTCCGACTGCAAGGTCCCAAATTAAACGAGCGATAGGCTAATGGTTCTGAATTTAACTCCGTTTCAAGACTGCCACACAGCTAGACAACAAGTGGCATACAGAGTGAAGTCACTTATGCTACCAAAGACTGTTTTTGAGTCACTTCATTGCAAATCTCATGAGCGTATCTATGTTTTTTTCTTCTATATCGTTAAGCTATTCAATAGGCTAAACATATATGTAGCATTGACTCCAGAATGATCAGCTTGATAACAATTTATCCATCATCGTGCACAAGCATTGCATTCAAATACACAATTTCTGTAACTGGCATGGCATTTATAGGTGGCCACAGAACAAGGGGTGAAGGGTGACACATAACCACCTACACAATGACAAGGAATAACATTCTTTGATACATGTTATTCATAACCAACACCTCTGACACATGAACACATGGTATACTCATGAGCAAAACACATGCCAGCCGTATGCATCTTACAATATAGCCTTACATCAAAGCTTTAGGCTTATGTCAGAAACTTCTCAGAAATAAAACTCTTAATACTTTGCATTCAAGTAAATAAATAGGAAATGTAATAAACAGCTAGACAACGAGTGGCAGACAGAGTGTGATGTCACTTACAGGCCTAGGCCAGAGTGATAGAGAAAACTCTCTGTCTATTGCTCTGGCCTATAGGCTAGCCTAGGCTACCAGAGATTGAGTCACATCGTGACAAAATGATTTGTCCTCAGTTTCAGGAAGTTATTCAATAAGCTTAAAAATAAACCTATAGCCTTAACTCAAAACAGCTGTTAGGCTTATATCATTCTGATCTGTAGAAATGTCACATGCAGCCATGCCGTGCCATGCATTCAGTATTCATTATTGGATGCTTAGCTGGAATGATGTTTTTCCCTATTATCCTATTTTCAAAGCAGACATACCTGCGGGCATGTAATTGGGCTACGGGGTTTCTACAGGAATGGCATGTTTGAACGGGCACTGCACTACTCTGAAATGGCGGAGTACCTAATCAATCGCTATTAGCACTTCTCCTTCCCTGTATTTGCGCGATACTCCCACATCCCACCCAAATGTATAATGCATCAATGCATATGAAACTATGTTCCGTGGTAGCAGGTTCAAATGTATCATGATTTTTTTGTGTGTTTTTAGATGGATATTGGATGTGAGAAGAAGACAATGATTGTTCCATAACACAGTGAATATAGTAGAGTGTGAATGTCCCACACTGGGAAGCATTATAGTTTGATACTGCAGCTGAAGTTAAGACTTGAAGAAAAATCTTTTTTAACAGCCATTCCATTATTGAAAAGTTGATTACTTTTCTATGTAAAAATGAAATTAAATAAAAGATAGAAAATAAATCTTTGTGTGTGCTGTAAAGTGGTTAGAAAAAATGAAATCGGAATCGGCCAAAATTGGTATCGGCAGGTCAAACTCTATGAAAAATCAGAAATCGGGATTGGCCCAGAAAATTACAATCAGTGCATCTCTAGTGGGAATACGTCCTAGCTAAGATTTCTAGCCTATTCACCTGTAATATATATCCCTGCATAGACATACACTACCAGTCAAAAGTTTGGAGACACTTAGAAATTTCCATTCTACTCCATTATAGACAGAATACCAGCTGAGATCAGTTGCATTGTTTTTTAATCAGGGCGGCAGTTTTACATTATGTGCTTACATAATGTCTGGTAGTGTATAATAGACATAATAAAACTGATAAAAACATAATAAGCTACCACAAATAATCTTAATTAAGTATGATTACAGTAATATTTAACAGTAATATTATTTACAGCAATAGTAATATTGACATGCAATATTTGTCCCCAATCCTCCATGTTTTTGTTGGTTGGCATTTCCCGTAGACAATAATATGCCTTAGCTAAGGCTATTTTTAGCCTATTCACATGTAAAATATGTTTCTCATTACTCATTATAGAACCTTGTGGGAAACTTATGGTCCCTTCTCCCAATACATGGTTTATTAGGGGGAAATTCTGTTCAACAATTTGATGTTCCATCTGTTTCATAAACTAGTTTTCAGTCTATGGGTTGTTCCATTATTATTACAGGTATAGCAAATAAAGACTGAGTAGGGAGAAAGCCTTTAACAACAACCATTAAAAACACTTACCATTTGACACCACATCTGATGCGTTATCGGACAATACAGATGGTCTGCTCTAGAAACCAGATGAAAAGTCAGTTTAGCATGCACTAACTGGATTTTAAAATATCCTTTGACGTATTTTTTACTTTGATTATTTTGAGTAACCAAAATCTATAATTGTACAACTGTAGGCCTACAGCAAGGGAGCTATTTTGACTTACCATATTTGCCAGCCCATTCACGCCCGCATTAATATTGCCAGTATTCCCAGCAAAGGATGGGGCGAAGACAATGGAGTTCTGAGCATAAATAGAGATGCTCCCAATCACTGGATGCGGGATATGTGGGATGAAAATAGATGATTCGTTATACTTACAACCCCAATTCCAAAAAAGTTGGGACATTAAAGAATAAGTTCGGTATTTTACACTTAAAGTTTTCAGATCGTTGCTGATGAAATAGAATGGTTAAAGGAGAAGTTCAGTGTGATATTGACCTAAAGTGTGTTGAAACATGATACCGAGTGTGAACTTTTGTCTCATAGCTCATCTCGGCTTGTCCCCTGCATTCCGAAATCTGGCGCTAGTTAGACGATGCTACCAACAGGTTTTCAATGAGGGTGCCTCGGGCATCGGATTTTTTTGTATACCCCTGTTGTCTCAATGATAATAACATCTCATTTCAGACTATATTTCAAACATTGCCGTTGATTTGCATTATTAATATAACATCGTATTTTGTCATTTTTGGCGAAGACATGCATTCCGTTAGGGATATTGAACATATTTAACATTCTCTAACCATTGTGATTTCGAATTGGTGCAGTTTACAGCACAAAAACTAATTTTATTCTTTTGCTCTTTTGCATTACTCTATGCTGTTCTATGGTGCTTTCTGCCTCTTGTTTGCGCACGCATGTTTTCGTGACGTTGCATAGAAATCCATGTATAGAGCATCACAGTCCCGCCCACAGGAGTTTCCGGAAGTAAGAATTCAATGCAATTTCTCCATTGACAATTCGGGTATAAGCCATAAAAACTTAACTGCACATGGTAGATTCAAAACCAGCTACGGCTGTACTAAGCGATTGTGTATGCTCATATAGACGCCAAAAGTTCACGGGGCACTAACCTCGTTTTGAGAGAAATGTCTTTTATTCGCAATGTCTTGGATAAGTACTTCATTACCCACAATTTATTGCCGGTTGGAAATGATTTCGCGCTGGTTCGTGCTGTTTATATATTTTTCAGTGAGGCGCGGTGGTTTATGGGATGAGTAGTTCCTTCGCTCGGAAATGAAAATATGTACACAGTCTTGTACCTTTGACTTTTTTTGGACTTTCCATAATTTCCACTTTTTTTTCTCCAATTTTAGAGTTTCATGGCGATATCTATTATTTATTTTTTTTACCCCATTCACCTGTAGTGTCACAACATATTACAGAGGTCAGTGACCTCTATCTGACCTAAGAGGTCAAACTGAGAATGCCTCCAGATATTAAATTAAAGCTTAGGTCATCAAGAACAAACCCTGAAAGTTTCATGCTTCTTTCATAAAAAGCAAGATCGTCCCTATTTTAAGAGCTTAACAGCCCCACTATTGTCTCGTCTTTGAAGGATTTGACTAGGCAGGGCTCGTTCTACAGTACCAAGCACGAATCCTTGACTTTGAGAAACAGCCATTCTCTCGTAGCCTAATACCTTTTTGCATGGCCCTAATACTCTTCCGTAAACTCTCTGACATTTTGGCGGGGAAAAAACTGATATAAAATCTAACGGAACGTAGAACTAGCAGAGTAGTCAGGGGGCTTATATGGTTTCTGTGGGTTTGAAATGTTAATTTTTGGAGAGTGGTTGGACTGTCTTTAGAGGTCATTGAACATGGAGAAAAATGATGTCTCCATTTTTTTTACCTGTTTCAACCCTATTTTTTTGAAATTGTATATGTCATTGTAATTAACACCATACATTTCGCCTAAATCACTGGCTATGTTGAATAAAGTTCACAAAACAGCTATTTTCAACAGTATGATTGTATGTCAGTATTATGATTGTGTGTCAAACAATTAGAGATAAGATCAATAACCAATCTGTTTCACCAAATACACATACTCCATTGCTGAAAGATAGCAAAAACATAACAGAATCACAGATGAGACCTCAAACAACATTTAATTCATTTACATATACACAACATATTAAATCTTACCTCCACAATTTCCTCATCAAAATCTACAACTAGTCTACTAGACCCTATTCCTACACACCTTCTTAAGACTGCTCTCCCCTTCCTGGATAATGTTTTGCTCTTTATTATAAATAATTCAATGCTATCAGGACATGTACTGCAGTAGTTTAAGACATCTGTTATTAAGCCCTCCCTCAAAAAACCTAGCCTTGTATCAATACTGGTCCTCCTGGACCTCAGCGCTGCCTTTGACACCATAAACCATGACATACTACTTAGGCTTGAAAATTTGACAGGCATCAGACTCAGCACTCGCTTGGTTTAGATCATACCTTCCTAACCATCAACAATTTGTACAGGTCCATAATAAACCATCTACCCAGATTATGGTAAAATATGGAGTGCCTCAAGGCTCAGTACTGGAGCCCCTGTTGTTTAGCAGATGATACACAACTATACCTCTCCATAAAACCTGATGAATTAACCCCGTTAGCACATGTATAAGAGATATAAAGACATGGATGACGAATAATTTCCTGCTTTTGAACTCAGATAAAACAGAAGTCAAGGTTTTAGGTTCTAAAAATATGAGGGATATCCTATCCACATCACAGGCTACATATAGTGATCTTCCACTGACCTCATCCACAAGTGTTAAAAACCTTGGAGTTAAATTGACCAGGGCCCACTTCCCCGAAAGCATCTTAAGCCGAAGAGCGTCGTAAAGTCCCTCTTACAAACGTCTTAAGATTTGCCGACTGTTTCCCGAAACCATCGTAGCTTAAGAGCATCGTGAAAACACTCGTAGATCTACGAGTGCTCCAGAGTACTCGTTACCGGCTAAGAGCGTCTTAACAGTACTTCTCACTGAGGTCACCAACAGGACATACAGAGGAATTACAACTTAGAATACATAATATAATTTACGTTCCCATTCTTTATTGTGTTTACCTGTGATAAATCAGATTTTAGCGTGCAAAATAGCCTACATTTAATGGTCATAATAATGTGATGAAAAGCGGACAAAAATGCAATCAAGTTATGAAACGAGACGTTGCCAGAATAGTTTGACATTATCTTTGCTAAGTGAATATTTTATTAGGCCTATGAGGTAAAAAGCAGAGAAAGCAACATGTGGTTTAGTCTGTAGCCTACTGCATCAAAATCTAAGCCTACACATTTCCTCTCTTTCTTACTCGACTTCTTTCTTATCTTCAAACGTGTTCTTAAGTGGCACCGAAAAAAATTATTGCATGGTGCAACAATCTAATCTTAAAATAATTACAATTATTTATGTCTCTGTGTGGTATATAACCTACTTGGGATGCTTACATGCAGATGTCAAAGTGTTTCTATTTCCGTATTGATGTGAATTAATGTGTAGATCCGAAGTTTAAATGGTAGGCCTATAGCTGTGACGTGCAGTCACCTGACATCACCGTCAAATCAGAGGATATTTCAGAACTATTAACGTGGACAGCTCCCCTTAAGAGCATCTTAAGAGCAGTGCACGCGCGTTCACGCTACGAGCATGTTCGGGAAACAGTCGGAGAAACCAAACGAACGATCGTAAGATGAATCGTAGAAAACCCTCTTAAGAGCTTGTCTCCGTTGTTATCGGGGAAGTGGGCCCAGGACCTAGCACTAAATAATCACATAAAACAGATCACTAAAACTTCATTTTACCATTTAAGGAACATTTTGTCAGAACTTTCGTATGGACTGTTGTTTTTGTCTCCCCCTACCTGTTGTAGGGTGATAATTCTAGACTTTATTTTTGTAGCCATGTGTTGGGTCATCTTTAAAGAGAGATATTAGTTACTGTTCTTCCTGGTTTGAACACTGCCTGTTTTTGACGAAGTCTTCTGCCTGTCGGTTTTGGATTACCTGCCTGTACCTGTCCGTCTGTTTCTGTCTGCCTGCCTGCCTGTTTACGAAACCTGCCTGTACCTGGACTCTGATTTGCCTGCTGGACTGTTTGTAAATAAATCATTTTGATCTGCAACTGATTCCCGTTCTGAGTCGTGACACATTTCAAACATAAGGAAGTCCTTATCCTTACCAGATGCCGAGAAATTAATCCATGCTTTTGTCACCTCAAGGATAGATTATTGCAATGCTGTTACGATGTAATAATACCTGTCTAAAGAGCTTACAGCTTATACAAAATGCAGCTGCTCACACACACAAAAAATATGAACATATTTCCCCCATCCTAGCATCTCTACACCACCTGTTAAAAGTCATTGCCTTCAAAATATTACTTATATCTCTTGGTTGGTTGCCTGCATTGAAAGAGGACACCTCATGAAGATGCTCTTTTGTCTGCTTCTGACAGAAGAAGCACTTATCTATGCTGGCAACAGCTGCTGTTGAACAAGTATACAAAGTCCCTCTAGATGGACTTGATGCAGTTGGAGGTGTTGCTGCAGGTTCAGAAGATGGTCTACCACGTCTTTTCTGAAGACACTGAGTCCTGCCTGCTTCACATGATTTCTAGTAGCGAATCTTAGCATGCTGCAGATACTCACTGTTCCAGGTGGATTTGTAGCAGTTCCTGTGCCAAACTGCTTTGTTCTGTTGTAAAATAACTGCACTGTAACATTGTAATCGTTGGCTGATCTGTGATCACCAATCTCCATAATCTCTCATGGACAAAAACAAGAAATTTGGCATATGTCTGATGGGTCATTCACCAGTCCACACATATCTGCCACTGGATACATAGCCCAAAATCTGTTTCTTTTAGAATATGTGTGCCATCACCTGACTAACAGAAAATACACACCTAAAAATATAACCTAACTAGACTGTGCCACCATGAACTATGAAAATGTGCTTGCTCAAATGTAGAAGGCTAGAAGGTCACTATCACCAACCATGAAGAAGAGAGCACTATGTGCTTCAGGTTCTATATTCTAAATTCTATAACTGCCAGCTATCAACAGCCAACTGTCACTGCTAGTGTCTCTATTTCTCTCTCTTACACACACACACACACACAAACACACACTCACCTGTCTGTCTGTCTATCTGATCCTTTTACCCTTTCTTTTCTTCACACTTACATAGGCTACGGAAGGCCTTACAGACTTCAGCTGATACTAGCTATGTAAAAGTCTATTAAACTTGATTTAACAGAGATCTCTGCACTTTGTGCTCTGAATGGGTGTAGAAAAGAACTGGCAGAGCAGGCTAGGCCTACACTCAAGCACACTAATAGGCATGAATTGATATTGAAGTATAATTTTTTTAAGCGGACATTTTCAAGAATTTTAGGCACAATTTATTGTTAAAAAGATCAATCATCAGCTTAAAAATGTTTTATAATGTATTGTTTATGTGGTCCACTTTTGCACACTACCTTGTAGAACAGACATGTCAAAGTCAAGGCCCATCCGGCCCGCGAATGAATTATCTACGCCCCCGGGATGATATTAGATTAGTATTAGAACCGGCCCGCAGGCCACAGCCGCCGGCTCGAACTCACTGCGGCGCCGCAAGTGGGCCTCGGCTTCATTATTCATCAGTATTCAGTCAGGGCAAATGTCAACTTTCATCTACCCCCCTCCCCAGTGTTGTGCCTGAACGCGTTCATTGAACGAAAGTTCATATTTTGAGCGAACGTGAACTGAACGTACTAGGCCTACTACTTCCTGATGAACGTGCTGTGAACTCATTCATTCTGGTGTCTGTGAACGGTACGCTCTTTCAGTTTAACTTCGTTGAATAGGGTGCCAGATTTCTACAGAGCCTTCCACGCGAAAACCCGGCTAAAACACACCGTAAAAAGGCCTTAATATGGCAGCATGCAGGTCACCATGTCACACTATGGGCCGCGGTCCGCAATGTGGACAATGGTCTGCAGAGTGAAATTATTCCCGGGCCATCGTCTGATAATTTGCTGCGCAATTGATCAAGGAGCCGCGGACAGAAAAAGAAAACATTGCAAACATTTATGCAGTTAGTAGGAAATACTTGTTTGGTGTCATCAAACATAGAGGCATAGAATTAAGTCGTGGTATAAGCGTTTATTCAATGCAAGCGTGTGCACGTTGGTAGCAAAGTTAAGCTTCAACCTATTGGAAGGCTATTTAATTATGAAACAACATTTAATAGAACGACGTGAATTTATGCAACTTCCATAAAAAAACAGAGCACAGACTATATATAATACTGTTTGGCATTAAGTATTAAAGTCAGCCAAAAGCTATTAAATTAGTCTTAGTTAAAGATAGTTAAAGATCTCCAGATCAGTGATTTACGCATGATCTGATCCGCCATTTACCATTCACAAAAGCTGGTATTGTGTTTCCTGAATCCTTACATTCAGGCATTCAAATTAAATGTAATTAAATAGCATATAAATATTCTATCAGTGTATGATGCTTGCATGAGGGAAACATCCCAAAACAACGGCACCCATATAACTGCTTTTGTTTTGAGAAGTATTTATCATGCAAGCATCATGCAACAATGCAAAAACAGTGAAACTATTTTAGGCCTAATTATATTTTACATTAGTAAAGCAGTACTCTGATGTGCATGTTTTCACAAACTTTTGTGAACAATCTTAGCACTTTAAACATTGACTGTTTTGAAGTGCATGTATAGCAATATAGTATAAAAATAATAATAATTGTGATATCATTATGATAATTTGATGGGGGGTGGGAGGAGGGGGTGGGTTCATGTAGATGGGCCCTATGACCCCAAAGTATGCCTTGACTGGGCCTCAGGTCAAAGAAGTTTGAGAAAGGATGATGTAGACGACAAGCAGCAAGGAGGCATCGTATGATCATTTAAACAAGTTTTATGACAAGGTCGGTGAGGATGGGAAAAATCGTACATTTCTGTGCAAACTTTGGCCGCACTTCAGTCACAGTCATTAATCATTTAATCATTAAATAAAATACAGTACACGTCTTGGTTCAATAGGTTACGTGCAGTAATTTTAATATGTTTTAATAAACATTGAACCAGTCCGGCCCTCGGCTTGTAGCTAATTTGGTTTTTTGGCCCTCTAATGTATTTGACTTTGACATCCCTATTGTAGAATATCTTTGTTTTTTGGCACCAAACCCTATGTTATAATACTAGCAATGTGAGGTTTATGGACAAAACACCAAATTTGACCTTCTCTGAATTTGACCTTTGATTTGGGTCCTTCAAAACCTTACAAAAATGGAGACATGTTTTTTTTTACTCTTAAGAACCCCTAGAACAAAGATATAATAGGCTACTCTCCAATTAACATGCGAATCCCACAAGCCCCCAAATTAGACATATAGGCCCCTACTATAGGCTTATTGTAGAAATGTGGTGGAGAAGAAAGTAGCCTAGGACTATAGATAATTGTTGCAACATGTAACAGTCAACAGTCATGCAAAAGTCAAAAGTATGCACGACTGATTCTACATAAGTAGCCTCAGAAAAGTGGGTGTTGTGCAAAGCCTACCTTGTCGTTTTTTCAAATCTTCCAGTTTTGACGTCGCAATATTTGTTGTATTTTCTTCTCCGATTGTTTCCATCATTATCTCAAGTATTTGTTTGATATGCCTTCCCTGTTTGGATGATCTTTTCTTCCTTAGTTCTTTGTAGATGTTCTTCATTTTCTCGTTCATTTTGCTGGCAAAACCTCTGCATTCCTGCAACAACTTCTTTGCTAAATGAACTTCATCTTCTCCTTTTAATCCATGCTTTTTGATGGTTTTGTAAATACTAGACATTCTAAATCTTGTTTCGATCAAGACAATCAACTTTATGCTCGCTTAATGTTAGCCTTAGCTTATTTAACTTGAACATGAAATACCTGACCAAAAGTGAAACCACCAGGTGATTGCAAATCTTTGGTGAAATGGAAATTTACGACATTCTAATTGAACACAGTGCTATAACATTTGAAAATAAAGGTCAGCACAAACAATGCCGACTGAAGCCGTAAAGGCACTATAAGATGGGTCCTTTAGGCTTGCCAGAGAGTTTCAATAATGTTGAAATGAAAGAAAAAATGCAAATTCAATATATTTGAATTTCTTTAACTACGGTTCATAATGTAGAAGCAGCGAACTGGGCATTTCACTTGATCGCCCTCATATGGTCTGGAGTGTTCCTGTGGATTTGACGATCGTCTTTTTTTTTTTTTTTTTTTTTGCACTGGACATTGACTTGTCTTGACATTTGATTTTACATTCAATCATGGTAGCATGGGTTCAACGCGCAGGCGTTCAGCTCAAATTGAATTAAATAAATTAGTAGGCCTAGTCCTACAGTTAATAAACGAGTAGCCCAATCAATGAGGTCCTCCCAGATTGATGTCAGCACTGGATTTTTCAGGCTAATCAGCACCACAAATCGTTCCATAAAGATATGCCTGGTTTTCAAGGGGAAAACAGATGTTTCAAAATATGTTTAAAAATACAACCAACATTGTTAGTTGGATAAAAGGCTATTCTTTTTTAACATTTGATGTTAACTTGTTTCACTTGAGGAGGGAGAGGAAATTAAATATAGCCTAATTTCTTTTCTTTTTTTTACCTTAACCTCAACCTCTGATATTATTTCTTCAGATTCCCTTCAACAAACTATTAATCACTCTGTTGTAAACCTACATTTACTAGCCTATCAAAAACATCAATTCCTGCAATGTGGAGCTCATCTCGGGTGATATCTTGTAATACAAAACATCTTTCACTGGTATAGCCTAAACATAATACTGTATGCTGTAATTGTATTGTATGTTGTAGGCTATATCTAAGTTGAAAGTAGGCCTATTGCTGTATTGTATGTCGTATAGCCTAGGCCTGTATCTAAGTTAAAACTCAATCCTTATGCTGTAACACATTTCCAATATCATCCATGAAATGGGCTATGGCCCAAATCCCTTTGGATCTCCAATCATCAGTATACACACATTTTTTTTACAAAGCCTGATCTATTATTTCTCACAGGTGTATTATGTGGCATGAATGTTTATAACTTAATATTCAATAGAGCAGGACCTGATGAAGTAGAGAGTTTGACTGGTAATGACTACATTCAAAATAACAACATAACAACAAGTCTATTCCACTCATATTTCCAAAATCACATTTGGGAAAATAAACCAGAAATAATGTCTATTATTAATATAAATTTCATCAATACTAGTTTCAAGACACCATTCATAACATCAAAATCATTTGCATCCCCTCTTCATATAGTTTTTAACCATTTTCCTTTATTTCTGAACTTGAAAAATTACTAGCTTTGATCATTTTTTGTTTTTTGAAGGCAGAGTAGATTCACTGACACAAGTTCGGTTGGGTTCTTGATACATCGTAGCATCGAAGCATGTCATTTGGCATACACCAGATGCAGGTGAATGAAGCTTGTTTCAAATGTAATCTGTGACTAGATGTCACAAGTCTCCATATGGAGCTTCTTGGAGGGGCTTGACATCCTCGAAACACGTTTAGGAGCCTCTGCCATTATGTTTCCATGTCGGGTTCCTGTCTGTTTGACTGTTGTTCTTGACTTGTTTCCTGAATAGTAGGGCCTACATAAAGTTTTGAGTTACATTCTGTGTTTTGCCATGTATTTGACAGAATGACAGAGCCATACATGGATCTAGCAAGCAAGTTGTTTGACTTTGATGTGTCTGAGTACTATCTGCTCCCTTGGGAGGATTTTTGGTTTGCCGACCAGGACAACAGGTTCATCCAGGAAGGGTGAGCAATCAAGGATGAGTGGACCACCGAGGGTGACTGGTCTATTGGGGAAGAGTGGCAACTGAGGATGAGTGTACTACCAAGGAGGAAGATTATCCTGAAGCTGCAAAGGCCGTTTCTGCCTCTGGGCATCCTGCCTGTCTCCATCCAGCCCAGTCCAGGGTCTGCACAAATCCTGGCCCCTCGGTGCGCTCCAGTTTCGGCTCCTGTTCTGGCCCCAGACCCCCCCCCCCACACACACACACTCAAGTCCTAGCTTCTCAGTGCTCTTTAGCGCCACCCAATTCCAAGTCCCGGCATGGTCAATCGCAGCCCAGTCTTGAGTCTCCACACTCTCTAGTGCTGCCCAGGTCTGAGTCCCGGCGTTGTCAATCGCAGCCCAGTCCTGGGTCTGCACTCTTTAGTGCCACCGAGAGAAGCCCCATGATCTGCTTCTCCGATGCCATTGGTCCTCAGTCCCCAGATCACTGACCTGCTCCTGCGTGGCTGGCCGGCAGTACAACCTCGATATCTATCATGTTATTACACAACATTGACAGATACAATAACTTTAAGACTGACAGAAAACAGTAATTAAGACATTTGACATTTTGTAGGCGGAGTCTATTCAGACTGGCTTTTAGGTGAGGTGAAAATTAGGCCTAATCAAATCCAAATGATCCAATCCAGACTCAAATTTTGATAAAATCAGACTATGCCAGGCTAGGGCTGAACCACCCAGTTAAACAAGCATTTTGTTCTTGTATGGCAAGTGAAAGATTGTCTTTACCATGAATCAGTGTAAAGGTCAATTTGTAAGAGCTGCTCAACAAATGCTGAATAAATCTGAAAGTAATCATTCATTAAAGAAAAAAAAGAACACAAGTAGGCTACCCTAGACATTTGGGGCCAGTTTCCCATGCATGGATAAAACTAGTACTAAGACCATAGTATAGGCTACTGTTTGGATAAAGATTCAAGATTCAAGATTTCTTTTATTACATCTCATTATAGGTTTATAATAGAGTAAAATTCGTCGTGTTTTTTTTCTCCTCAAAAAATAAATAAATGAAAGGGTGTGTGTGGGTGTAGGAAAAAAAAAAAAAAGTGCCTTGTTGTCTTCAGCATGAGTTCAGCAATCTAATTGCTTGGTGAAAGAAACTACTTTAGAGTCTGGTGGTACGAGCTTTCAAGCTTCTATATCGTTTGCCAGATGGTAAAAGCTCAAATAGTTCATGGTTGGGATGACTAGGATCATTCAAGATTTTTTTTGCCTTCCTAATGCATCTTTCCTCAAATAACTCCAGTGTGGAGGGTAGGTCATAGCCGCATATGGTCTGTGCTGTACGCACAACTCTCTGAAGTGCTTTTCTATTGTATTGAGAGCAGTTCCCATACCATGCAGTTTTGGTCCCAGTCAAGATGCTCTCAATGGTGCCTCTGTAAAAAGACCTTAGGATCTTGGGGCGCATACCAAACTTTGTCAATCGTCTGAGGTGGTACAGACGTTGTTGGCCTTTTTTACAGTGTTCTGAGTGTGACTGTCCCAGGTGAGGTCTTCTGAGATGGTAACGCCCAGGAACTTAAAGTCTCTCACCCTCTCCACTGTCTCACCATTGATGTTAATGGCTTCAAACATTGATGTTAAAGGTCTCATTCACCGAGAAACCGTTTAATACTTGTTCCTTTCGAAATACTATAGCTCACTCCAAGTTGCATATGCATGCTGCACGTGAAAATGATCTTCTACCTCCATTGCCCGCATTAGCCAATGAAAGAAAATACACGGAAAAACAAGCGAATCAGAAAAAGCCCTTCCCTGTGACTCCGCAGGGAAAACAATTATTCATGGCCTAGCCCACCTTGGCTTGTGACCGCCCACAGGAAGACAGGAAGATTTTGGCTAGGAGATTGTCTCTCTGCAGCTAGTAGGAGCTAACAGCAAGTTGTTAACATGGCGGAGCAAATTCGTGCCTGTGTTATTTGTGGCAATAACACATCAATGTTGCATGTCTTGCCTTAGAAAGAAGAGTTGAGGAAGAAATGGTTGGAATTTATCGTTGGAACACCACCACCGAAGTATAGTGCAACATTAGTTCTGTGTTCCAATAATTTTGACCACACTCACTGTGCCTGCCTACAGTTAGAAAGTGGTTTTGCATTGATGTTCTGAAAACCTGGACCTGTACCGTCACGACGATCGACCACCAGCTCACAGGCTGTAAGTACAAACAAACTTTTCCACCTAACGACTGTTACAAAATAGCATGTTCATATTCTTAGTTAGCATGCATGAAAAGGGCACAAGCTAGGCTTAGGCTAGCCTATATTACAGGAAGCTACACCAGGCACGTAACTGAAGTGTTCTGTTCGCGACGTGTAAAATCAGAGAATGTCTAATAGGAAGGGCTCTGGTAAAATCCATTAGAGCAATGGTCTATTTTTTGGAACGCAGCCTACTGGCCACGCGCCAGGTGTAGCTACTTCCATTGATTAGACCTATTGGAAGCTAATTGTTGCAGAAGACTTAACGCTTTAACGGAATGCTTCAGTTACGTGCCTGGTGTAGCTACACTCATAAGAAACTGTATGACCACACTACCCAGAGATTTAGCTTGTTGAACCTATAATCTTCTAACCTAAGCGTTAAACCACAAATAATAATATTGGCAACAATATCTTATGCTCAACTAAGGACTGGTATTGTTCTAGTCTAAACAGGGAAAATCATCAATACCCGTGCACTATTAGGCGAAGTTGCTATCACTAGAGCCCAGGTATTTACACTTCAGTCTAATTTATGTCTTCTTGCCATTATTACATTGACATACAATGATGTTTTGTTTGATTACTTGCTGTTTACTTAGTGTTTTATATGTCTTCCAGAGCACATCCTCATGTTGGGCTACACAGCTTTCTAGCCTACATTAGGTCATCACGTTAGAAGCAAAGGTTTGTGATCTAACCTTTATTGTTGTGCTAGTTAGTTTCTAGAAGACTTTTTCTAGTAGGCTAATACAGGTTCTTATGTGCTCATCAATGTTTGGGAAAGTCAATTCATGGGTTTCATCAGGTCACTTTCCACAGGTGTATAAAATCAGTACCTCGATTATGAATGCAGACTGCATGGTGCTTGATTAATACACCTGTGTAAATGGACCTGATGAAACCCATGAATTGCATAACAGATATAATTGATATTACTGAATGTCTTCTTGTGGGTGTGCTACTTAGTAAATCATACGCCTTACCTCAGTCACTAAAATATTTTTGTTTCCATTGTGCCAGTGCAGTTTTGTGTGAGATAGTGAATGTCCTGTGTACTATTAGTATCTTGTAACTTGACAGTAATACACATTTATTTACTTTAGGTACCCAAACAGAATACTTCATGAAAAGTATGAGTATTTATACAAGCACTTCGGATACACCATGGACATGGGGGGCCTTCTACCTCTACTCCCATCAAGCCTGTTCATCCAAGGCCAGCTAGAAGACCTCGGGTTGATCAAGAGGAGGATGAAAGTGACATCTCCACAATAACACCTGATGGCTCCACCTATGGCCCAGCGCAATCAATGAGCAATGTAATAGAATCATCACAGCCAACAAATGTGTTTTGTGTGTTGTCCCTTTGGATACCCAGGACAACACAAGCTTCTAAAACAACAACTCAGACCTTTTTTCCTAAATAATCCCAGCACCATCTTACAAAGGATCTGTAGGCCAGATGTCTGCATCGTCTGGCAAAAAGAGGACATTGTTAATTCTGTGCATAGTTTGGATGGTCTTGTTTTGTGTTTGCATTATTTTAATAGACTGCAATATTACTATTTGTCAGTGTTTCTCAAACTATTTCAGACCAAGGACCACTTAAACAATAATAATTTAAACAAAAAAATCACTGACCGCCTAGCAAAAAAACAAAAAACAGTAGACCTACTTCAACAGTCTATTACAGAATAGGCCTTCTCACTAAACCACCTTGCTTATTGTCTTTGCACCATGCTTATGCTGTCAGAGGATTCATATGATTTAAACTGGCATACTGTAGGTTACATGAGTGTTGCAGAACTGTTTGGATTTACTGTACATACAAGTTGGCTCAATATTGCAAACAACTCATCTATTATATTTTACTACATCTACTTGTGGAACACTTGAGAGAGCTTTTAGGACCACACTTTGAGTACCACTGCTGTATGTAAATATAATAAAGCTATTTATTGAAAATTGACCTGTTTTGTATATTAGTTTTAGGAGTTGCATCAGTTTTTGTCCCTTTTAGGCTAAAGGTTTATCTTACCTTTCATATCTTCTGTCTCACAGGGGGCCATAGTAGTCATAGTCGAATGTTTAGTGCATTTTGAAGGGAGTGCATTATGTTAAGGCAGACTGGTTCTAATCCTGGGTACAGGGTCATACAGACAACGGGTACTGGTGTTGCCCATTTTTCTAACCACATGAGCAATCCCCTTATGAAAAAGTAGTATAGGAATCTTATAGTATTTGGGACAAAATATTATAGTAATCTTATAGGAATATTTATTATAGGAATAATTGGGACATACTGTAGAAGTACTACTAATAACTCTATAATATCCAGTAACCACTATAGTTTTTCTATAGTGGTCTTATACTATAAGATTCCTATAGTACTTTTTCCTAAGGGTCATACGTGACAGAAAACAACTTGAGTAGGCTAACCTCTGCCAATGTAGGCCATCAAAGCCATAGTTTATACTCATTACTGGAGAAGTCTTGCAGCACACGTTCTCTGCTTCTGTGGGAATTCTGGTGCAATTCCAGCGAAATATAGCTAGGAGTAGGTAAGTGTGTTTGCATTTAGATCTATATATATATTGAGCTACAGTATAACCAAGTGGTCTTTCAATGATAGTATCATGGAATTCAAACCATAACTATCTATTCCGATAGCATACATTTAGCAGGCTAGGTCAGTGGCTGAACTGCATTTAGGGTGCTTATAACCAGTGTTGTGAAGTAAAATATCTATAGGAAGATTGCAAAGACTTTTGACTGTGTAAAGAAATAGGTCTTTATTTTAAAACGTTTCCAACTGTTTATTACTTGAATGCAAGATGACGATTGCCACAAACGTTTACCTCTTTTAGGAGAAATTTTAAGCTGACATGCAATTGTTACCATTCTATTAAACCAACGTTCACCGACAAACGATCAGGAAGCGGTTCTTCTTCCTACTCGGATACTAGGATCAAACACATGAAGTTGTATCTCCGAAGACATTTTGTGCAACAGTTTTGACTCGAGTTTTAGCCAGGTTTTAGCACTGTAAAGTTGAATATGGAGCATAGCACAGGCAGAATCGGATGAGGACGCACTGGAGGGAGCGTCACAGTACTGTTAGCTAATCAGAGGCGAGGTCATTAACATGTCATGAATATTCATGAGCAAGAGGCAAATCCTGTTGTTCCTCCCCTCCCAACTTCCCCACCAAACTAGAACAGCATGAAATAGACGCAGGAGAGCATTTTTTTCACCAAAACCGGCTCACAGGGCATTCATTAATACTAGAGACCATGGCAAAATTAATGAAAAAACGATGAGATGAGACCTTTAATGGCTTCAAACGTGTGTTCTTTCCGCCTGAAGTTAACTATCAATTCCTTCGTCTTGGACACATTCAGAGACAAGTTGTTTCCTGACCAATTCATAAGGTTGTTGATTTCGTTTCTGTAGGCTGTTTCGTCATTGTTTGTGATTAAACCGGTTACAGTGGTGTCATCTGCAAACTTGATGATGGTGTTGGTGTTGTGTATAGCCACACAGTCATGCGTATACAAGGAGTAGAGGAGAGGACTCAGAACACAACCTTGCGGAGCTCCCGTGCTGATGGTCAAAGAGGAGGATGTGATGGAGCCCATTCTCACCACCTGTTTTCGTCCAGAGAGGAAGTCCAGTATCCAGCTACATAGGCCGCTGTGCATTCCTAGACTCCTGAGCTTGCCGTCGAGTATATTGGGGACAATGGTGTTAAAGGCCGAGCTGTAGTCTACAAACAGCCTTTTTTCTCCAGGTGTGTCAGGGAGGTATGCAGTGCGCTGGTAACGGCATCATCAGTAGATCTATTCTGTCTGTAGGCAAACTGGTGACGGTCAAGCGTAGGTGGAATCATTTTGCAGATGATGTTCTTCACAAGCCTTTCAAAACATTTACTCACAATGGGGGTGAGGGCCACAGGTCGCCAGTCGTTCAAGCTGGTGATTTGGTTTTTCTTAGGCACTGGAACAATAACAGATGACTTAAAGCTGCTTGGTACAACACACGTGGACAGGGAGAAGATGTCTGTAAACACACCAGCAGTTGCTCTGAACACACTTTGATTACACGGCCTGGAATCCCATCAAGTCCTGCTGCTTTCCGAATGTTAACTTGCTTGAAAGATTTCTGCACATCAGCCACTGTGAGCATTAGGCCTGGGTCAGAGAGGTGAGAAATGGAGGAGGCTCTTACTGGAGGTTTGATGTTAAAGTGACACCAGGCAAGCCTGATGCTTTTTCTCTACAAAACTCCCCCTCGCTCAGTCTGAAGCTCTTTATACCTTTTCTTTGCGTCCTCCGTCAAGGGTTTTCGCTACTTCTTCTTCTTCTTCGCCGGCTCTGCCATTATACACACGTTTGCAACAATCTCTAGCGTTTCGTTAGCCTGCCTCTGTGCTGTAAACTGATCCTGCTTCGGTCGGCGGGTAGGATACACCGAACTTGGAAGTGGGATATTCTTTCTACAGGCAGTAGGGGCGGGCGAGAGAGCCTTAATTCGCCCCGTAATGAGTCATTTAACCATATACCGACTTACGAAGATGATTAATTAACACGAAAACGTTGCCTGGTGTCCCTTTAACCTCAAAACGTGTATAGAACTGGTTCAGCTCGTCTGCAAGTGAGGGGTGAGAGACTTGGATGTTGGATTTCTTCCCCTTCAGATCTGAAATCATGTGCAGTCCCTGCCACATATTCCTTGAATCATTCCCTTCCAGCTGTTCCTCAATCTTGTGCCTATATTCTCTTTTTGCTACTTTGATTGTTTTCCGCAGGTCATATCTGGCTTTTTTCTCCAGCTCTTTGTTTCCAGAGGCAAACGCACAATCCCGAGCTCTGAGAGCAGATTTTACTTGGCTATTTATCCATGGTTTTTGATTTGGATACATTTTGACTGTTTTTGTTGGAACAATATCTTCTACACACTTCTGTATGAATCCTGTGACTGTCTCTGTGTATTCATCTATATCCCCATTTGATGCATCACGGAACATGTCCCAATCAGTGCATTCAAAGCAGCCTTGCAGTGCACTGTCTGATTCCTCAGACCAACAGCAAATGGTTTTGACAGTGGGTGGGCTCTGTTTCAATTTCTGCTTGTTAGCTGGAAGGAGCAGGATAGAAGAGTGATCCGATTTGCCAAACGGTGGGCGGAGGAGGGGCCTGTACCCATTGCGGAAGGGAGTATAGCAGTGGTCTAGTGTGCGATTTCCACGTGTGTTTACATCTATGTGCTGGAAGTATTTGGGCAGTATCTTTCTCAGAGATGCGTGGTTGAAGTCGCCTACAATGATAAAAGCAGCGTCTGGATGTAAGCTCTCCGTTTTGCTGATAATCGCGTACAGTTCTTTTAGCGCGAGCTCTGCGGTTGCCACAACAGCCGTGAATTCTCTTGGCAACCAGAATGGACGGCAGAGAATGGCGAGATGTTCTATGTCAAAATGACTGAGAGAATAAAAGGACTTGATCGAGTGGATATTCTTACTGTCACACCAAACACAGTTAACCATGAAACACACCCCTCCACCCCTGACTTTACCCGATAGTTCTTTTGACCTGTCGGTCCGAAACACAGAGAAACCAGTGAGAGAAATAGCATGGTTTGGCGCATCTTCCGGGCATCTTCCGATAACCAAGTTTCCGTGAGACAGATGATATTACAGTCCCTAATTTCTCTCTGAAAGGAGATCCTTGCACGCAACTCGCACATCTTATTGTCCAAAGACTGAACATTGGCCAAAAGGATGCTTGGGAGCGGTGGTCGATTTGCACGTCGTCTCAGTCTCACTAATACACCGGCTCCTACCTCTTCGGCGGCGGCGGCGTCTCGTCCATGGCAACAGTGGGGAAGATGCGTCCCGAGTGAGTGCGGGGTCCCAGTTTAGAAACTCCGGCTCCACATGAGCTGACAGTGAGTTATGTTCAGTAATGTCTCTATGTCATACTGAATAAGACCGCTTGCTTTTTGTAGAAAAATGAAATATATACATAGTAATGTTATCAAAAATAGATAGGAAAGATGAGGAGCGAAAAACAAAGCTGCCATTTTCGGCGCTATTGTTACGTATACATAAACTAGGCCTACGGCAAATTGCAGGAGCATATAAAAAAATAAATAGTGGATATTTAAATAGAATTGTAGGAAATGCATTTTCAGTCTAGTCAACGCTAGTCGATGAATCTTTCTGTGCTAACTGCACAGTTAACATTATGAAGCAAATGTAGTCTACCCCGTGACATCACTAGGCTAACACGGAAGTTCCGCCCTGTACAGTCATCTTCAATGGTGTGCCGACAGATAGGGAAATCACATCTGGAAAAAACGCCTCTATGGCTGAAAAATATTCCTCTACCACCCTCGCGAAATACCTTGATGGAGAATTCTGGGAAGTTAAGGATCAAATTAGGAGAGAAATCTCCATCTGTGAATTGTTTCAATCAAACAGGTAACTTAGCTTTTTAGGCTACATTGTTTCAATGGGTTTTCGTAAAAAGCTGCCTGTGAGCTGTTGCACCGTCGTCGTTTCCCAATGTGAACTTTACCGATATTTATGTAGGTGAGACTATCCTTGGCCTTACGAGCTTTAGTAGACTAACCTGTATTGGCCATATAGCTTAATTTGTAAAGTTGCAGTTTGAAACATCGCAAAGGACTGTCTTATCTCAACGTTTCTTAATTATATTTTAGGTTATATTTATGGTAGATCGCTCTTAACTTTTTTACATATAGCCTACAAGACATAGGTTATTATCTTGATCAGTCCCTCGTTGTTGGCAGAATGATGGATTACGGTAGACTAGGCTACACTTAAACGTTTCTATTTGTTCAACAGTTACGACCTCACTCTGGACGAGACAAGGGACTTGACAGTCGAGAGACTCCACTACTTTTTAAAACTGCCACTGATACGAAGCCAGCTCATAGACCAGGTGGATAAAACTCACACAACAGTAATTGTAAATAGTTAATGCGCATATGTTGTTGGCAGCTTTTAATCCATGTTGTTATGAAAATACAGGTAAAGGAAGATGGCCAGAGGGGCTTTCTGGCTAAAAGCCTGGGAATCACAGAGCTTCTGTGCTCTGCAGATATGGCAACTGGAGTAAAGGTAGGCCATCTTCTCACATTTCCACACGTCAGGCAGCACAATATGAATTCAATCCAACACACCTTAACTGAGTCAACAGCTTCAAGCTTTGGTATCCCCCACCCCACCCCACCCCACCCCAGGCCTGAGAGTATTTGCATGATATTTCCATATGTAATATTTTAATGTGTAATTCAGTTGGTCTGGTGTGCTACATTTGATATCTTATTGTACTCATGCCTTGACATTTGCAGTTGGGTGTCGTTTGTGGACTATATGGGGGTGCCGTCACCAACCTAGGGAGCTCAGTGCAAAAGGAGCGGTGGTACTTACCTGTGTCGGTACGGAATGGTCCTGGTCAGATTCCATGGTGTAACAGCAACAAGTATTTAGCAAACGCAATTCTCTAAGAATGTATGTTGCTTTCTGTATATTTGAATATATTAGGGTGAGTATGACAAATGACTCTGGTGTTTTTTATGTGTCTGTGTGTCTCTGTGTGTCTGTGTCTGTGTCTGTATTTGAATGGGATGTCAGGAGCTGAAGTTTACTGGGATGTTTGCCATGACCGAGAGAGGGCACGGGAGCAATGTCCGTGGAATCCTGACTGAAGCCCATTATCAACCTTCCACTCAGGTAATTGTTGGTCACACTATTAAAGATTGAGTTCATGATCATGAAGGCTGTTGTTGGACTCAACAGCCAATAAAATGACACCCACCCTCCCGTTCAGTAATGCAGGGAATTTAGTGGGCCTTTTAAGAGTGGCGCTGACATGCCATATTCTGGGGTCATACCTCTTTAAACATTGACATATATACAACCACACCGGATAACTGGATTTATTATATTATTCCAGCACTTACAAAATCTTAATAATTTATTAATAACTTTGTAGTCTTTATACGTAATGTAACAGGAATACTACATTAAGTAGCCTATTCTTAACTTCATAGAACTGTTGAAAATTGTCATGGGAAAAACTATTGTAATCTAAATGCGAGCCAAGTGTATGTGCTTCATGCACTATTTTTATTAAGCCATTTACTTTATTGCAATGAGCCACGGTTGAGTGGAAAACTGAAGTTTTGTGTTCTCTTTTCTGTAGGAGTTCATCATCCACACACCATGCGAGGATGCTCAGAAGATGTACATTGGCAATTCAATGAAGGGAAACTTTGCCGCTGTGTTTGCTCAGCTTACTGTAAATGGAGAGTCTCAAGGTACTCTCTTTTTCTATCACTCTATTCTCTCTGTCTTTCTCCTTCAGTCTCTCTCTCTCTTTCTTTCCTCTTTCTCTCTCAGTCGCTCAGTCTCTCTCTCTGTCTCTCTCTTTCTCTCTCCATCTCTCCTTCTCCCTCTCTCTCTCTCTCTATTCCCTCCTGTCTGTTGTCCTGAGGATCTCTGTGTCTCGTCTCAGGTCCGCACTGTTTCGTGGTCCCCATCCGAGATGAGGACAAGACCATGCACCCTGGAGTCACCGCTATTGACATGAAGCACAAGGAAGGTGAGGTTTGCGCTCATTGTCTCCAGTCATGCTTTTTAGATTAGATTAGATTAAATTAAATTAAATTAGATTCAACTTTGTCATTGTGCAGAGTACATGTATAGAGACAACGAAATGCAGTTTGCATCTAATCAGAAGTGCAAAAAAAGCAGGAAAGTGCAATGTGATACTCACAGTATAGACAGGTGTTGCAGTATAAACATATAAGACATACAGTATAGTGCCGTGTAGACAGTAGTAAACAGTTAAGAAAATGGTATGGCTTACAGTCAGACAAGTTAAATGCAAATATAAATATGTGCAATGTATTAGCAGTAGCCTTACTCCCATTAATCCTCACTCCCATGATCCGAGTCACGGCACCACTGTAACAGAGGTCGTAATTTGTCCGCCGCTCACGGCCCTCGAAACCCGCCACCTCAACACTCACCGGCGTGGGAGTCGAACGCTCTAACCACTGAGCTAAAAACCCAGGCTTCCAACTCAGCGGTTAGAAGCGTTCTTAAGGTTAGGGCTGTGAGGATTTACACAGGCAACTAGCAAGCTAGCTCAGTTCACCTCCGTTACTCTGCTTAGGTTTACAGTAGGACTGGGTATTTGAAGGAAAATGTACATACACTGCCATTTCTAACCTCTTACTAACCAAAGTTCCTTCTCACTATTCATCCTGATTTGTCCTGTCCTGTCCTGATTTGTGGTGATTGTTTGTCTGTGATGAACACGTACCATATGCACATGGCCACAAGGCATTCATTAAAGTCATGTTTTTTTTATTTTGTATCTTCCAAGGTAAATTTGTGAAATGATTATGATATTATGTATTTGATATTGATATATCATATAGTCCATCAATAGTTTACAGGTCCATTGCATCATTAGTCCATTAGGTCCCTTAGTTGGATGCTGTGTTAGTTGGATTGATTTTATTATTATTATTTTTAAATATATCTGTTCCCCATGTTTTGGGTGTAGTTTAGAGTAATATGTATATCTTTGTCAATACAGGCCTTCATGGAGTTGACAATGGGATACTGATATTCAACAAAGTTAGGATACCACGGGAAAACCTTCTTAACAAGTGAGTTTAAACATTTCACTTAGACTTATTAGACTCAACTTTATTGTCATTGTGCAGAGTACAAGTAAAAAGACAACGAAATGCAGTTTGCGTCTAACCAGAAGTGCAAAAAAAGCAGAAAAGTGCAATGTGATATACAAAGTATAGACAGGTGGTGCCTAGACAGGTCAAGAAATATAGTGCAGTGTAGACAGTAGTATACAGTTTATTTACAGAAGGTGGTTTAGAGTAATATAAATTAAATATAAATATGTGCAGTGTATTAGCAGTGACCTTATAAGAGCAGAATAAATATGGCTATGTAATATGAACAATGTATGAACAACATGTACAGATATATGCAATGTAGTAGAAGTAACATTATAATAGTAGTAAGAATAATATAGATATATGCCAGTATTTCCCACATAATTGAATTCTATTTGAGGTGGTAGATGATGGGGGGAGTTCACAGTTTTGAACAAATTTGCGCAATGTAGTTATGATGCTAATGGATTTAATCACGATTTAGCCAGTCGTCTTCTATGCCAACAACAATCTTTGCATGATTTTTTAAGTTTTCTTTAAATGTGCATGCAGGTTTGTTGAGGGACAGAGACACAAGGAGAGGCTGTGCAAAGGTGCACAATGAACGGATTTCATCCCATTTAAGTAGTACAACATAGAAAATCATTGTGTGGTGGTCACTGGTCAGTGTTGATATTGTGGTGGGCCGCCACAAATAAGTCAATGTATGGGAAACACTGTATGCAGTGTATTAACACAATATAATATAAGAAAACAGAATAAATATGGATATTCAGTAAAAAAAATTTAGACAGATATGTACAGAATGTACAGCTATGTCCAGTGTGGTAATAGTACCATTGTAGTGCAGAAACAGTAACATTATAAGAGTAGTAAGAATAAGTGTATGCAGGATGGATAGTATGAAGAGCAGTAGAATATGGTTATGTATTAGTGTAATTATAGTATGTACATTTGTAAATAAATAGAACACTATGGGTGGGATAGGCAGTGCAATTGTCCGGGGAGGGTTGGTGGGGGGCTTAGTTGGTTGTTTGTCACCGGGATGCATTACAGAGCTAGAGTTCAGTAGGGTGACCGCCGCAGGAAAGAAGCTTCCTCTGAACCTGCTGGTTATGACAGTCATCAGAGTTATAAAATATGTGTGCTTGGTTTCTGAATGAAAGGACTAATATGGTGTGTGTGTGTTTGTTTGTGTTTGTCATGGTCTAGGTTTGGTACAGTTTCTGAGGATGGAGTGTACTCCTCTCCGATTCAGAGCAAGAGCAGACGCTTCAACGCCATGCTGGCGGCTCTGACACCCACGCGCCTCGGCCTCACTGTCCAGGCCATGGCAGCCATGAAGGTAAGGACAACACATCTTCCCATCACTTAGATGAACGCAGTTTTTTTAACATGCAAATTAGATTTGGGGAAGCTTGGGGTAAAACACTGACCACTGACCAACTCACTAGGTTAAGCCAAAGTCCATATAGGCAAATGTCACCACTCGGCGGCCATCTTGGTAACTGCTTCGGGCAGTTATTTTGGTTATTTTAAGATTACATCAATCATGTTTCCAACAATGCGGTTGGTTACTTACATTACAGGAAGGGGCAGGATATGTGTAGACAACTGTGGAATATAGGCCATGAAAGGCTGTTCAGCCAACACATTTATTTCCAGAGGCGTGTCAGTAATGACATCTTCTTTTATATTTTGCTCCTTTCGAGTTCACTCTGACACTAAATATCTTGTTTATGCCCAACAGGGCAACTCCTTATACAACTTGATACAAACACACACACATAAATTGTTCAGCATTTTAACATGCTCATTTACTAGGCATAACACCCAACCAGGTCCGTGTAAACAGGTACGCTGAAACAATCTAGGTGATGGTCCATCAGAAATGTTTGTGCTGGCTGAAAAGCCTTCCAGGAAGTGCGTGGCGTATAGACAGTTGGAGTACTGTGTATCGTTATAATAATAATAATAATAATAATAATAATAATAATAAGCTTTATTTGTATAGCACCTTTCATACACAGAATGCAGCTCAAAGTGCTTTACATTTGAAGCATGTAACACAATAATAGTCAGTCAGTCATTATCAATCACTTTTCTTTGCTGTTTATGATCTACTCCAGCAACATATCAAAATATAGAAAATGACGCCATAAGACTGGCAGCCTTAACCCTCTTTCCCCCACAAGCACGCCATATGGCAACTGTGGCAAGGAAAAACTCCCATATTCCAGGAAGAAACCTTGAGCAGAACCTGACTTAATAGGGGAGCCCATCTGCTTCTGGCTGGCGCCTCCAATAGTAGCAGATGTAGAATAATCTGAAAATGTAGTCTACAGGATAAGATGAGTTAACTAAAAGCTTTCCTGTACAGGTATGTTTTCAGATCTTTTTAAAAAATATTTACTGAACTCGCCTGCTTGATGTACAGAGGCAGGGTGTTCCATAGTTTAGGTTATATTTATGGTAGATCGCTCTTAACTTTTTTACATATAGCCTACAAGACATAGGTTATTATCTTGATCAGTCCCTCGTTGTTGGCAGAATGATGGATTACGGTAGACTAGGCTACACTTTTCTTTGCTGTTTATGATCTACTCAGCAACATATCAAAAATATAGAAAATGACGTCATAAGACTGGCAGCCTGCTTGATGTACAGAGGCAGGGTGTTCCATAGTTTGGGGGCATAATGGATAAACGCAGCTTCTCCACTTTGTTTGTGGAGCACTTTGGGTACGATTAAAAGATTAGAATTGGATGATCTAAGTTTCCTTTGCAGTAGTCTAACCTGCTAGTGATAAAGGCGTGAATTAGTTTTTCTGCATCTTGTTGAGTTAAAAAGGGCCGCACTTTGGCAATGTTTCTCAAGTGGAAATAGGCTGTCTGAGTAACTTTACTGATATGGGGCTTAAAACTTAACTCTGCATCTAAGATGACACCGAGGCTTGTTACTTTTTTGGTTTGACCTGGTGTGCCAAGTTCCCAGATTACTAAGAATAATATCTCGCTTTAGTTTTGGTCCAACCAGAAGTACCTCTGTTTTGTCATCATTTAGTTTCAAAAAGTTTTTTGCTCATCCACTGATTAATGGAGGTTAGGCATGCAGTGAGGGAGCAAAGGCCATCTAGGTTAGTTGGCTCCACAGAAATATACAATTGGGTATCATCTGCGTAGCTGTGGAAGTTTACATTATGCTGACTTATGACGTTTCCCAACGGAAGCATATATAGGGGGAAAATAGCAGGGGACCAAGGCAGCTCCCTGGGCCACACCAAAAGGCAAGTCATGTTTTTTCAGACACATGATCTCCTAGACTGATATAAAAATCTCTGCCAGTAATGTAGGTTTGAAACCAGTTTAGAGCATTATCAGAGAGACCCACCCACTTCGCAAGATGGTGAATTAGGATGCTATGATCAATGGTGTCAAATGCACTCAAATCCAGAAGAATAAGGATTGAGACTTTGTTTGAGTCGGTAGCTAGTCTGAGATCATTGACTATTTTTACTAGAGCCGTTTCTGTGCTGTGATTTGATCTAAAACCTGATTGGAATTTTTCAAGGATACTGTTTTCGTTGAGGAAGGTATTTAACTGATTACAAAACAACTTTTTTCAAGTACTTTTGCTCAAAAAGCGATAGATTTGATATAGGCCTGTAGTTGCTCAGATTGGTATGGTCAAGATTTGACTTTTTTAAGTAAAGGTTTCACAACAGCGGTTTTAAAAGCAGTTGGAAATATACCTGTTTCTAATGAGGTATTTATTACCTTGAGAAAAAAGGGAGCTAAGCTATCAAATACTTTTTTTTGAGGAATGTAGTAGGGATTGGATCTAAAACACATGTTGAGGAGCCGGTTTGAGTTATAATTTTACCAAGCTCAGATTGAGTAATAGTGCTAAAGGACCTTAATTTTGGGGGCTGTTTTTTGGGTGTACTATCAAACATATTACTTGTGTTACCAATAGCCTCCCTTATAGAAATGACTTTGTTTTTGAAGAAGTCTGCAAATTCTTCGCATCTTAGAGAGGATGCCTGACTGAGTGTATCAAAAGGTGTTTGATGCAATAGCCTATCAATGGTAGAGAACAACACCCTAGAGTTTCCACTGTTTTCAGCAATTACCTTAGAGAAGTGGTTCCTCCTCTCATTCGAATAGCTCTATTATAATTTGCAATTTTTTTCTTTTAGAATGGCACGGTGAACCTGTAACTTAGTTTTTTCTCCATGTTCTCTCAGCTTTTCTACATGATCTTTTTTTGATCATGGATATTTTCGTTCATCCAAGGTGTCAGTTTGCTACAGGGCCTTTTTTAGCCTTTAAGGGTGCCACTCTGTCAAGCAGAGCGCCTAATTCACGATTGAGAGCCTCTACCATTTGATCAATGGGATGATGTAAAATATCTAAATTTATGGAGTCTATAAGAGCTATGAACTGCTGTTCTGCTCTAATGTCCAAGAGTCGCGATTTGATTGCAATTTCGGGATGAATTTTTGGAGTATGTAGTACTATATTAAAAGATACACAATGATGATCAGACATATTTATATCATTTACTGATAAGTCTGTGACTTCTATCCCTCTAGAAATGACTAGATCGAGGGTGTTGCCAAGGTTGTGGGTGGGTCCTGTAACATGCTGCTTTAGCTCTAAACTGTCCAACACATTAAGGAACTTACTGGCTTTAGCATCAGTTGTCTTATTGACATGAATATTGAAGTCGCCATTTACAATTATCCGATCATAGCTAGTGATGATGAGCTGACATAAGTTCAGAAAACTGGTCGAGAAAGCCAGTCCATAGTTTAGGAGGGCGGTATAAGGTTAATAGAAGTACAGCTGGGTCAGCCTTCAGAGTGAGGGCAATATACTCAAAGGAAGCGAATTCGCCAAAGTTGACTCGTGTGCAACTATATTTGTTTGAGAGAATGGAGGCAATTCCACCACCTCGTTTGCCTTGTCTAATTGAGTGGAAGAAATTATAATTTGGGGACAAGTCTCAACAAGAACAGCTTCGGCTGTCTGAAGTCAGCCAGGTTTCAACAAGAAACAGAAAATCCAATTTTTTTTCACTAATAAAATCATTGATTGCAAAGGTTTTGGTAGTAAGTGCACCTATATTTAGTAAACCCATGTTAGCTGAAAATGCCTCTGGCTTTTGAGGAATATGCTGAGGTATGGAAAGAATATTTGTTAGGTTTCTAGTTTTAAATTTGTCTTTTCTTTTTTTTACTAATGTTGGGTAGAAATCAACGTTGGAATAGAACTATAAGCATAAGTCATGCTATTGCATAACACAGCTTGATCTATGGTAGTAGTATTGTATGTTACCATGCAGAAAACATTCTCAGACTCATCCACATGTATAATGCCATTCGAATCAATACCTGGGGGGCGTGAATCTGTAATATTTTGTCAATGCCTCAGTGTGGATGCTATGTTGTCAGAGAGTAGCCTGGCTCCATGTTGGTTTGGGTGGAGACCATCACGCTTCAGCATACTGGGCCTCTCCCAGAACAAGCCCCAGTTGTTGACATAGGGATGCTTAGGGAAAGCAGTAGCGTTTGAGCCAGGTGTGGAGATCGAACAGTCTGGACCATCTCTCAGCACCTTTTCTGTAGGTAGGGAGAGGCCCAGAGATGACAAAGTGTTTTTCTGTGCCCATCAGAGTGGTGATGAGAGTTTTATAAAGTCTCTGATTGAGCTCTCCTCTGGTATGATTCTATAGCGGGACCCTTTTGATAGAGGGCGCTGTGGCGCCACCACTGCAAGTATGACCCTTTATAGTAAAAATTCAAAAGACAGTGTAACCATATCCAGGAGCGAGACAGAGTTGAACAATTCTCAATAGAGGAGCCTCAAATAATTGCAGAGGTGCTCTGAGCTCTTATTAAAACATATGGAGTAGGTTCAAGGTCCCTGCTATCACAGTGCTGAGTCAATAGAACACCTTGCCCTCAAAGAGATTCCACTGTGTGTCACATTAACCCTACCTGACTCCCACCTGGGACAGCAAGCCCAAACAACTTGATGCTGTGAGTTGTAAAAACAAGGAGTTAGGTGTGGATGTTAATTTTCACTGCATTCGGTGTACACTATGGCTTCTGAGGTGCTATATTTGAATATACAAAGTTTATTTGATTTGATTTGTGCATTTATGTGTCTGTGAGTTATCACGTCCTGCTCCTATTCTACAAATGACTTTGATCACTGTGTTAGGGAAGGGTACCGAAGTCACATATTCATGAGATATTATGCAACCCTAAGTAAGATTACTGGAATACCATTGCTTAAATTACATTTAATTTAATGCATATACGTTTACGTTTGTCACCTTGTTTTTTTGGTTGCCATAAATACTGTAAGTGCCATGGGTGAGTCATGGTCTTTGACCTGCAGACAGGATGTCCTTGCTTGGTAGGCCACTGGTAAATAAAGCTTACAAAAACTTCACAAGTAAAAAAAAAACAAAAAAACATTGTTATTGTCTCCATGAATAAACTAGGGAGTTTGCTATTTGCTACTTTCACATTACTTGTAAATAATGTAATCAAAAAACGAGATGTTAAAATTACTTACTTAAAATTAGTTACTGCGGAGTTCACTGTTTTTTGGCATGTTGTCACTTAGGTCAATACTGAATACTGTCTGAAAGATGAACCATTGGTTTTAAAGCACATCTCAAACTGAAAGGCTTTTGCTATGAGTACAAGTACCATACCTAACTGACACTAAACACTCATGATATTGCTTAGCTGTAGCTAATAAAACAGTGCATTTGTTCATTTATCTTCATGCATCACATTTTAATCTACTCCTGACACTCAGGTTTTTGTTTTGAACAAATTTGCGCATAAGTGTGCTTGCGTGAGTTGCATGAGGATTTGTACTCATTTAGATTTATCTCTACATTGCTTAGAGGATTTTTCTATTTCATGTTTACAATTGTTAGCAATTATGTAAGTGATTTCTGTAGGTCATGTTCTTGCATTTCTTTGTTTGATAAACACATCTTCGTAACTCGTTTTTAGTTAGTAAGTTTGTGTCATCCACTGTGTGTGTGTGTGTGTGTGTGTGTGTGTGTGTGTGTGTGTGTGTGTGTGTGTGCTTGCAGACACGAGAGTGTGGCATGTGGGTGTGAATCTGTTTTTGATGTTTGATGTTGTCTTTCCTCCTCTTGCAGTTGGGGCTCATCATTGCAGTACGCTACAGTCACAGGTACAGTGCCTGATTTCCTCTCAAGTTCTCAGTGGTGAACAATCCCTGTAAAACCTGTTCTAGACCAGTGTACCACCAAAGAATGTGTAGACTGGTACTGAGTTTTCCTGAACCTTCCTAACCTCGAGTCATTCATAAGTCACCCTTTATGTTTCGGGTGTCTCCCAGAAAGTCCTTAGCTAATATATAAAAGATACTTTTACAAAGTTGATCTGGACCCCTCTTTTTTGTTGTTGATCGTTTTTACATGTTTTACATTAAGTTTTCACATATTTAACAATATTTAAGGTGCTTAAAATCTTTCGTTATTGCTTTGATGTACGCACTGACTACGATGTATGACCAAGATATATATTCATACATCTATTAAATTGTGCTTTAATAGATAAAAAAAACATTGATATAAGTTAATACTACCAAAGCTGTAGAAATGTAATCCCTTGCGAATACAAATCTCTGAGTAACATCTAGCCTACAGTAGTCCTTATTCTGGAGCTTGTTTATTTCAACTCGCATAGTATGTGTTGTTGATGCACCTCATTATGGTCACCTGTCCTCCAATCTAGGTCATGCCAATCCAACTCATCTCAATCATGCTTAAACTTGACATAACATGAATTTGTTATACATATTATTACATGTTATACATGTTATCACATATTCAGCCTCTAACTGTATACATAGGAAGGTTTCTCTAACTCTCGTTATGGACACACATACACACGCTAAACGTCACAGAGAATGGCTCTGAGTTATTTAATAGTATGTAAATAGACTTATAATTAAGTCAATAGCTGTGGTTAGTTAGACAATGTCCAGAGTGATAAGTAAACATTTTTGCATGGCAGGTTGCATGCGATTGTAGTTATTTAAATAATATATCGGTCATGTTAGTGGTGGATGATACACACCTGTGTTTTTATGCAACAAGAACATCAATGATAAAAAAAAAACAAGACCCAAATCATTTGAGATTCAACCCCCAAAACAATGCGTGGCTATGACGCTCAGGGCTCACCGCAGAGAACATCCCGTGCACAGGGAGTCTCTGCTCTCTGTGTGTGTGTGTGTGTGTTCCCCACTCTGTTTTCGAGCTCCTCTCCTCTCTTCTCTTCTGACAGTGCTGCTGCTGTTACTGCTGCTGCCTCCTCACATGTGGTCGCCCCCGTCTCAGACAAGCGTAGGCCTGAGGAGGGGGTGGAATGCGTGGGCAGGGGATTGTCTAAGCGCCTGGCATCCCCGTAAACACGATGAGAGAGAGAGAGAGTGGTAAAAAGAGAGAGACATTTAGTGCTGATGGATGGATGCTGATCTCTGCATCTCGAAATCCTCACACTACGCCCACTGAACTCTCCCCACAGGCCTTCCACCGACACATGAAGAGAGGCAGCTGTACACACACACACACACACACACACACACACACACACACACACACACACACACACAATGATTGACAGGATCTTTTTACACTGCAAGACATTTACATTTATTCATTTAGCAGACGCTTTTATCCAAAGCGACTTATGTCAATTATAATATAAGGGCCATTCTCCCCAGAGCAACTTGCAAATGCCTTGTTCAAGGGAAGTGCTTGTCCAAGTGGAAGCCGGGAATTGAACCTACAACTTTTCAGGCTACTGCATGCAAACCCAGCTCCGTAGCCACTATGCTACCACCGCCCCACATGTATTGTGCCCTCTCACCCATTTCTATTCCTGTATTCATACTGTA